>NC_041397.2:265723087-265898087 GCF_900747795.2 Erpetoichthys calabaricus | reverse complement strand
TGTCAGGTTAGATGGAGACCATTGATGAACAGCTTATTTTAGGTCTCTCCAGAGATGTTTGATTGGGCTCAATTGCAGTCCTTGGATGGGCAACTCAAAGACGTTTCCAGAGATGTCCATAAGCTATTCCTTTGTTTTGCTTTGCTTTGTACTTAAGGGCATTGTTCTGCTTGGAGGTGAAACTTTGGTCCAATCTAAGATCCAGAGCTCTCTGGAGCAGGTTTTCATTAAGGATATCTCTGCATTTTTCTTCCTTCAATTTTGTCTCAACCCTGTCCAGTCTCCCAGACCCTGCCACTGAAAAAAAAACTTACAATATGAAGCTGCCACCATCATGCTTCACCATTAGAAAGGTATTATACATGATGAAGAGTGGTGCCTGGCTTCCACCAGACATGACGTTATTCTTTGTTTCATTATACCAGACAATCTTGTTTCTCTCAGTCTGAGTCCATTAAGTGCCTTTTGACAAACAGTTTTGTCTGGCTACTCTTTCATAAAGTCCAGATGGAGGCCTGCAGTGATAATTATCCTTTTGGTAGCTTATTCCATCTCCATGCAGTTTCTCTGGAGCTCAACCAGTGTGAGATGTAAATAAAAGTGTTGTAATTTCTACATGGTGTGACTGAAATGTATGTCAACACCCTTAAATTAAATTCTGCAACGTACAATTCAGTTGTTTGATTTGTAATTTGGAGCAGAGGGGCAAATCAAGGAAAATGTGTCTTTGTCCCAAACATTATGGAGGGCACTGTATGGCGGCATTAACGAAAATCAATTAATTTTAGAAATTAAAAACATTTAAATATATTATCTACTCATATGAACACAGCCAACTAATATACAGTATGTAACATCCAGGGTTTGAATCCTCTGACCAGGTATTGTTATTTGGTGTCTGAACGTACTCTCTGTGACTCCATGTGTTCCTCCAACATCCCTAAAAATTTGCAGGTTAGGTAAACTGGTAATTCTACATTAATTTCTGTGTGAGTGTAAGTTTGGATATCTGTGCCTCACACAACTCTGAATTGGATGTAGCAGGCCTAAGAATGATATCTGTGTCACAATATGAACATATTGTATTTGAAGTTGCTTTCAAGTTTGCTGTTAATATATCTATCTTCCTTTTCTGGAATAGAGAGAACTACAAGATTTTTGGAGATTGAGATAATGTAAACACCAACTGCCCTAACAGTGTTGAAGGAGAACTGACAGACTTCTTTACTCGCTTTTGACACACAGAGAAAGAGTAGTCTGTCTACAGTATAAACATGTAGGAGTAGTAGAAAAAGACCAAGAGAACAAAATGAGATCATGAGAACCAACAATGTAGGCATCCTGTCTGTGAATCAAACTAAGGTCCCATCACTGAGAGGAAGCAATACCAAAGACATCCTCAGTAAAATAAGGCAAATATAATAACAATTAAATATTTAAAGAATCAATGCAAATATAAAATGTTTCTTATACTTAATATATTGAATACATAACAAAATTATTTATGTTCCCACACTATACCATATATGGCATACACTAGCAAAATACCCGCGCTTCGCAGTGGGGAAGTAGTGTGTTAAAGAGGTTATGAAAAAGTAAAGGAAACATTTTAAAAATAACGTAACATGATTGTCAATGTAATTGTGTTGTCATTGTTATGAGTGTTGCTGTCATATATATATATATATACACATACATACATACATACATACATATATATATATATATATATATATATATAAATAATATAACATATGTGTATGTATATATATATATATATATATATATATATATATATATGTGACAGCAACACTCATAACAATGACAACACAATTACATTGACAATCATGTTACGTTATTTTTAAAATGTTTCCTTTACTTTTTCATAACCTCTTTAACATACTACTTCTCCGCTGCGAAGCGCGGGTATTTTGCTAGTACATATTATATATATATATATATATATATATATACACACACACATACATACATACATACATACATACATACATACATATACACACATACATGCAGTTTGAATAACATAGAAATCAATATAAACAACATTAACATCATTATCATATGAGAATATGAAGTAATATATAAGAAGCACATTTCATATAAATATAAATTATTAAACAGTAAAATCTTCTTCTGTAATTTGCTACCGTGGCTATTCGTTTGTCTGTCCAGGATTTTAAATCACCTGTAGCTCGCAAACCGTTTCACCTATTGACTTGAAATCTGGTACACATATAGTACGTCACGTCTACTATCCGCTTTATGGGTGATGATTGTATTACTCTTTTTATCTTTATTTTATTTTATTGTAGAATCAACTCCTATCTGCGCACACCAGGGCGGCCGTGGGCGGTGCGTATGGTGTATTCACTCCATGTTATCGTGCATTGCGCTGTCACTGGTATTTTGATAAAAGAATTTGAACAACATATAAGAAGCGTATAAATTATTAAACAGTAAAACATTAACATTTACGAAGTAAAGTTACATTAAGTACTACTGCAGTGCCTTTGGGTATACCTCATTTTTTGTTTGCCCATTACATGCTTAAATGTATAAATTTTTTGGTGTACCTACCCGAGAACACGCGACATATAACCGAGCGTGGGAGAAGCATGGATTTTAAACACGCGTTGAGTTCATCTGCTGGTCTCCCTCGTGGAATAACTGGTAATGTTTGACTAAAATCTACAGCAAGTAAAATGACATTACCTCCTGTTTTTTTTTTTTTACGATCTCTGAGATCTTGCTTTTTTCGGTTCAAGGCTTCATAAGCTCTTTTATGTTCTATGGTGTACTTATCCCAAACCATCATCTTTGAATGTTGCAAGACTTTCGCCTTGTATGTAGATCGGGGTAATTACATTCATTGCATTCCTAGTCTGAATCACAATCTGATTGTATGGGTGGTTACCTGGCATTGTAGGGTTGCCACCCGTCCTTTAAAATACGGAATCGTCCCATATTTGAGAATGAAATTGCGCGTCCCGTTTTGAATCAATACGGGACGGGATTTGTCCCATATTTTTTTTAAAGCAGTGTCTCATGCAAATCATCCCACACGCATTTTATGAAGATGCCTCCTTTCCTACTTTTGATTGGGTAATACTTGATGTCATCGTTAGTTTGATTGGTCTTTTTAACTGTCCAGTGAGGAGGGCAGGTCTTTTAAGTAGAGTCTGCAAAGTGTTGGCACTGGGATGTGGCACCCGCTGCAGTATGTGTCCCTTATTTTTTTGTATTAAAAGTGGTAACCCTACCTGGCAGGTAACACTTATGTTTGGTCATGAAGTCGTCTAAAATCCACCACGAGCCCTCTTTTAATTGCGAGAAGCAGATATATATAGCCAAATTCTCGCGAAGTACTGCTTTTAATTTTTTAAGAAGAAAAGAATACCTTTTTAAACGGATCGAAAATATACCAATAACAATTTGTTAAGGATCTGTTTTTTTGTGAACCTCGCTTTTCACAGCTGTCGCGCTACGGCGTGTGTTTCGTTTATTTGACAGTATGTAGATCGTGGTAATTACATTCATGGCATTCGTTTTCTGAATCACAATCTGACTGTATGGGTGGTTACCTGCCAGGTTACGTTTGTGGTTGGTCAGGAAGTCGCCTTACATCTGCCACGTG
Source organism: Erpetoichthys calabaricus (assembly GCF_900747795.2). Lineage (NCBI taxonomy): Eukaryota > Metazoa > Chordata > Cladistia > Polypteriformes > Polypteridae > Erpetoichthys > Erpetoichthys calabaricus. The sequence continues at coordinate 265,894,432 of NC_041397.2, read as the reverse complement.
CCCTATTTCTGTTCCCAGAAGCTGATCATAGAATGGTTTTAATAGTTTACTTTCAAATAATGCAGAGTATGCAACACTGTTTCTCCCTAATTCTGGGCTCATCAGGCATACACACTCACTGCATCCCCTCTCGTGAATCGAATCTCTATCGTCAGCGCCAGAGTTGAAGCCCCTAACGTTGCGGTTAGCAAGTCGGCTAACATCCGCCATGTGCCGTCTTTCAGTTGCGAGAAGCAGATCATAGAATGGTTGAAACTGTTGCCCCTAACGTTGCGCTACGGCGTGTGGTTCATTTATACCTCGTGTCTTCTCATTAAACTTTTACCTCGCGAATATGTTATTGCAATCCGCAGCGGGAGCGTTTCTATAAACTTAATTTAAACTTACGTTTTACACTGTGCTTTGTTTCCCTTATGAACATGCTTATATGCTTCACTCGCTCGCTTCTTATTGTTTTGCTCCCTTCTCAATTGTTTAATGAATTTTTTGTTCTTCGCTGTTTGAGGCTCTTCCTTCATTTCTCCCTACTGCGTTCACAGTCTTTCCACGTGATTACGTGGGAGGCGTGATGACGTGACACTCAACTCCGCCTCCCACGGCCATCGAGCTGCCGTCCATTACAGTATATTGTCAAAAAAGAGGTTCCAGTTATGACCATTACGCGTAGAATTTCGAAATGAAACCTGCGTAACTTTTGTAAGTAAGCTGTAAGGAATCAGCCTGCCAAATTTTAGCCTTCCACCTACACGGGAAGTTGGACAATTAGTGATGAGTGAGTCAGTCAGTCAGTCAGTCAGTCAGTCAGTCAGTGAGGGCTTTGCCTTTTATTAATTAGTATAGATAAAGTATATCTACTAACCTTTAAGGAAGTATTATTTTAGATCTCAATAACAAGTAATTATTATTATATGTTAATCCAAAATAATAAGGATGAAAGTCTTTCATTTCCTAGGAACATAATCTTTGGGGACTTAATTTATAAATGTAATGATGGTTCTCTTTTATTTTTAAAATAATCTGCAGTCTTGATTACATTATTCTTAACATAAAAAGACTGGCAAATTAAACAATGCCATGCCAACATCCCATTCTTAGCAGCAATGACATCTCACTAAAAATCTGAAAATTGCTTCTGGCACAACTCGTTTGTATGTGGAGTATCAGCAGCTTTACAACAAATGCAGACTATAGAGTAAAATTAATTACTTTTGAAAAGTAAATGGAGACAAAGTGTGAGTAGACTGCTGACAGACATTTAGACAGCTAACTAGTATTTAACAAATGATTGCCTCCATCTATCCCACCATTTCAACCTTACAGGACAAAAAAGGCTTGACATCAGAAGTGGCTCCCCACAGAATTCACAGCTGCTAATAAAGTGGCAGATGATCAGAAAGCTGCCAGAAGCAATATCCAAACTATTGTTTATATGGCTGTCTAAAGACATCCACAAGACAGAAAATTATTACAATGGTTATTTTTCTTTTTATTGGCTAAATGTAATTAATTAAAGCAATCCTGTAGTTATAGAAGATGAGACACTGCCTCAGTGTATTAATAAAATGGATATTCAGGCATTTAGCAATAGAAGGTTAGCATAAAGCACATAAAGGAGTTTCAGAATTCAGAATAAACTAAAAATTGTATATTCTGCATACTTTCACATCACATTCAAATTATACACTGTTTTGTTTATGCAAAGCCATAACAGATTTCCTAGTAATAGTAAAATGACAGTATCTATCAAAGAAAATAAGTAAACAGAAGAGAATATGGCTCATTAAAGACATATTTGTGTACCAAGATAAACTGTGCACTCTTTTTCCAGTAAGAGATGTCATTTGATTATGAAAAGCAAGAACAGGTTTGTTGTATTAGCTACAAATACTCTGAATTGTTTATAAGCTTGCTCAAGCTGAAAACAAAAAATATGAAATCCAACATAAAAATTGAGAACTCACTTGTGTCTTTGTATTGGTTTAATTGGTACACTTCCAGATTGTCAGATATTCAGAAAGGGTCACATAAGTGCCCAAAACACCATGGTTAAAGATCATTTTTTCATTCTCCTTCTAGTCAATCAAGCATAACATCAGTCCATATGTTTAAAGTAAAAATGTCACATGAAAACCTGCATCACTCATTGCTAAGACCATTTTTTGGTATCAGGTCAACTTCTTATTAAATTACCCCATGGACCTGCAAAAATCACTCTTCTATATGAGACATGGACTGTGCTGAAGAAAACAGACAAGACCCAGCAGGTATTTTGTACAGAGTAAAGGCAAAGCAAGAACCAAAAGGAGAATTCACAGTTATGATCAAATACAGGCTTCCCCTAAATTACAAAGAACTGCTTTAAAAAAATTTGGGTACATGATGAATGTCTTCTAATACCCTTTATGGTCTTGAGGACCACAACAAAGCTAAATGTTTGCAGTTATGAAGACCAAGCCTGTGGTTTTGTACTTCAGTACTGTACATAAGACATACAGAAAGCACTGCAGTTGTGTGGCCTAGTGGACGGTGCATTGGAGTTTAAGTTTCGTTTTTAAATTAGACTGTACATTAAAATTACAAACTTCTGGTACACTTTAGATTGATATTTGAGACAGTGTGCCTACAGCTGCCTAACTCGCTTATCACCATTAATTGCAGACAGGCTGCAATAATGACTATACAGTTACTATGACCTAATTCAAAATTAAATTGACTGAACGTCTAGATGATTCAATATTATCTTCCCTTAGAAAACAGATCAGATAACGGATAAACAATCTGTGAGAAGATTATTATTGATTATGTTTCAGAATTATGAAAATCCAGCTTCAGGATAATACGAGCTTCAACAGCAGCACTAGCTTAAGTTTTGAAATACATAGCACAAAATAATGTGACAATATCTGTTGGGCCACAGAGGAATGAGACTGTTAGAGAAAAACTCCATCTCACTTTACAGCCAAGCAGCATGCATTAGAATTTGCTTTTAAAGGTATGTGCATTTTTGAATTATTAGAAAACAGACAAAAGGACATAAAGCAGATGGCTGAACATGCAGGTTATAAATAGTTCTAAAAGGTTTATGATACGTTGAAGCTGATAGGACTGACATTCTTCAAATATGCTGAAATACAGTAAATAAATAAATAAAACAAAAATAAAAACAATACTCTATTTTCACCTTCAAACTAACTGCTAATCCTAGAGGTTCACATACTTTTGCCACTCACAAATATGTAATTTTCGATCATTTTCCTTAATAAATAAATGACCAAGTATAATATTTTTGTCTCATTTGTTTAACTGGTTTCTCTTTATCTACTTTTAGGACTTGAGTGAAAATCTGATGATGTTTTAGGTCATATTTATGCAGAAATATAGAAAATTCTAAAGGGTTCACAAACTTTCAAGCATAACTATACTATTAGCAGTGCACAAGGGTACTTAAATTAGGTTTTAAATGCATGGGTACTAATCCTAGTTATGGAGCACCAGAGAACATAGAGGCATTTGTACCCTGTAACAAGTTAATTTAATTGACTTGTCTCACTTAAAATTTAGAAGTAGTAGGCATGTCATATGCAGTATCATGATGTCCGCCCATTGGACTATGGAGGGAGATGCTTGCACTCAACTGAGTTATGAGCACCTGGAAATTCCCCTGGAGGAGCTGGAGGAAGTTGTTATGGATGCAGAAATCTGGTAAGCCCTGCTCAGTATACTGAATGATCATTATCATTATAACACTAACAGCCCAAAAAAAAAAAAACACAACCATTAACACCTTTTACCAATATACCCATACTCCCAACAAAACAGTTTTCCCGAACCATAAAACATCCCAGATACTAACTCTGTCGTTGTGGATGTTTTTCTCCACATGGACATAGAACAGCTTGCCATCACTACAGGAGTGAAAAGCAAACCATTCTAAAGGAGAATGTAATGGAGGGTCAGTAGAAAATGAGTCTTATAGCATTATAAACTTTCAAACTATATCATTAGGAAATATTTACCACTATAGCTAATGGTATTCAACCACATTATTGATTAAAAAAGTATATTCATTTTTAAACAGAAACATCACAGAATAAATAAAACATATTTTAATGCCCATTGTAATTTTTTTCTTCAAAATTTATCCAAGTTATGAACAACACACAGTCCTTCCAAGCAGCACTGTATGTCACATGGCATTTTAAGTTTTGTTAAAAACTATTTTTTTATGTGAGGAGTGCTCTGTATCTGCCAAAGTCTGATTTATAAAAATAAATTGAATTTTTAAGGTTTGTGATTATGTTCAAACTTTTCATTTCTAGGTGGTTTATTATTTCATAAGCAACATTTATATACATCATTGTATGCCATTATTGCAAAAAGGAAAACAAAATGTAATACAAAATGTTCATGTCTTTTAATAACAAATACAGACCTTCCAGCAGCTGTTAATTTTGAAGAACATATTTTATATGTCATTTTTGTAAACTTAGCACTTAATCAGGATTTGAAAGCTAGCCAAAACACAACAGATCATCTGGTATGTTGAATGACACAAGATCATTTGACATCTTAAAACCCTTTCTGCAGGTTGAAAAAAACCCATGTTATAATTAATATCAATAAACAGCATTCTAAAAGCATCCCAGTTTTTATTCCTGAATAAACCATAAAAACTAAATTAATTTGTATACAATTCTCCCTAATTACCAGTGTATCTTTGGTATTAAGTCAAACTTGAGGTTAACAACATGAACGTGTAAGCACAAAATCTGCAGAATCTGAATGATGCTGCTATGTCTAAATTAAATAAAATCCCTAATGTATGTTTAACACACTTCACTTAAGATACATGCCTTTCTTATTGTTCTTTTGTATTTAATAGTACCACATTTCCTTAAGTATAAAACATCCCAAAATCTAACTCTCCTTAATCAACAGTCACCCAGTCCTGTCACAGGCATTCTTCGTTGCATAATGGTACAGACAATAATGATTCTAGCTAAACACCACAAGGGTCTAATGATTCCTTCATCAATGGCAACCACATCTCCAATATAAGCTACAGTATACCCAGTGGTCTCAAAGTACACAGCAAAGAGTATTAGATTGAGAAAACTTTTACAAGTAATCTAAATAATTGGTACTATTGTTAAATAAATAAATGAATACACTGTATATACAGTTAGGTCCATAAATATTTGGACAGAGACAACTTTTTTCTAATTTTGGTTCTGCACATTACCACAATGAATTTTAAATGAAACAACTCAGATGCAGTTGAAGTGCAGACTTTCAGCTTTAATTCAGTGGGGTGAAGAAAAGGATTGCATAAAAATGTGAGGCAACTAAAGCATTTTTTTAACACAATCCCTTCATTTCATGGGCTCAAAAGTAATTGGACAATTGACTCAAAGGCTATTTCATGGGCAGGTGTGGGCAAGTCAGTCATTATGTCATTATCAATTAAGCAGATAAAAAGCCTGGAGTTGATTTGAGGTGTAGTGCTTGCATGTGGAAGATTTTGCTGTGAACAGACAACACGCGGTCAAAGGAGCTCTCCATGCAGGTGAAAGAAGCCATCCATAAGCTGCAAAAACAGAAAAAACCCATCCGAGAAATTGCTACAATATTACGAGTGGCAAAATCTACAGTTTGGTACATCCTGAGAAAGAAAGCGAGCACTGGTGAACTCAGCAAAGCAAAAAGACCTGGACGTCCATGGAAGACAACAGTGGTGGATGATCACAGAATCATTTCCATGGTGAAGAGAAACTCCTTCACAACAGCCAACCAAGTGAACAACAATCTCCAGGGGGTAGGCGTATCGATATCCAAGTCTACCATAAAGAGAAGACTGCATGAAAGTAAATACAGAGGGTGCACTGCAAGGTGCAAGCCACTCATAAGCCTCAAGAATATAAAGGCTAGATTGGACTTTGCTAAAGAACATCTAAAAAAGCCAGCACACTTCTGGAAAAACATTCTTTGGACAGATGAAACCAAGATCAACCTCTACCAGAATGATGGCAAGAAAAAAGTACGCAGAAGGCGTGGAAAAGCTCATTATCCAAAGCATACCACATCATCTGTAAAACATGGTGGAGGCAGTGTGATGGCTTGGGTGTGCATGGCTGCCAGTGGCACTGGGACACTAGTGTTTATTGATGATGTGACACAGGACAGAAGCAGCCGAATGAATTCTGAGGTGTTCAGAGACAAACTGTCTGCTCAAATCCAGCTAAATGCAGTCAAATTGATTGGGCGGCGTTTCATGATACAGATGGACAATGACCCAAAACATACAGCCAAAGCAACCCAGGAGTTTATTAAAGCAAAGAAGTGGAAAATTCTTGAATGGCCACGTCAGTCACCTGATCTTAACCCAATTGAGCATGCATTTCACTTGTTGAAGACTAAACTTCAGACAGAAAGGCCCACAAACAAACAGCAACTGAAAGATGCTGCAGTAAAGGCCTGGCAGAGCATTAAAAAGGAGGAAACCCAGCATCTGGTGATTTCCATGAGTTCAAGACTTCAGACTGTCACTGCCAGCAAAGGGTTTTCAACCAAGTATTAGAAATGAACATTTTATTTCCAGTTATTTAATTTGTCCAATTACTTTTGAGCCCCTGAAATGAAGGGATTGTGTTAAAAAAATGCTTTAGTTGCCTCACATTTTTATGCAATTGTTTTGTTCACCCCACTGAATTAAAGCTGAAAGTCTGCACTTCAACTGCATCTGAGTTGTTTCATTTAAAATTCATTGTGGTAATGTGCAGAACCAAAATTAGAAAAAAGTTGTCTCTGTCCAAATATGTATGGACCTAACTGTATAGTGTATATCATATACATTCAGCTTTAGCAGCTTCAATAAGAGTGCACTATGTTAAAATAATGAGTTCACAGCCTTGTTTTAAATGTCTAGACCGACGGAGACAGTATCTTAGTTATCTAGAGAATTCAAGTCAAGATTACTTCTTGTACATTCATTTGTATAGTTCTCTCTCAGTGTCTGTGGACCGCCTTTCCTGTCCTCACGGGAGCTTCGTCCTGCTCCCACTCCCGACTCTAGCTCCCCGATTGTAGGAAGGCGGCCCCTTTTATTTCCACCCAGATGTGCTCCAGGTGCTTGATGACATCCTTCCGGCAGCACTTCCTGGTGTGGCGGAAGTGCTGCCCTTACACCTGGAAGCACTCCGGGCGTCCCTGGAAGGTCCTTCCTCCACCTTCTCAGGTGTGGCAGAAATGCAGGTTTCCCAGGCTCCACGATGCTCTAGGTGCCACATGGCGGTGGCCACGGGCCCCTATAGGTTTGAGCCTCCTGGCTTGGTCCCCGTGGTCCCCTCCTTATCCAGGGCAGTTGCCCCCTAGTGGCCAGGAGGACGTACATGCAAGCTGTATTGCAAGTACTACTTGCATGTATTTTCTCCACTTAGTTGTTTTATTTTGAATTATGTGTCTTTGTCTCTCTATCCTCAATGCTTCAGATTATTCAAGTATTTTGATACATGTAATTGTATATAAAAAAATGAAATAACATAATGCCAAAATGTTCACTTTTGAGAAATAGAAGGCGAGGATAGTTAAGGCTGTTTGAAAAAGACATGGCCAAAAGATCTGAACAGAAATTTTTCATTTTAGTTTGAAATGAGCAGATATTTCTAATGGGATAGCATATATCATACGTACAAGTTAACTACAGAGTACAAAACCTGGAACATTTTGTAACAATAATAATATGAAATAGTACCAAACTTCAACAATTTCATGAAGTAATGCGCCTCAAAGAAACAGTTTAAGTAACATTTTTTCTGAATATTTTTTTTTTTTACAGCTCCTATTCTTATTTTTGAACTTCCACTGTATGCATTACCTACCTTATTGGCATCTGTGTCTGCCAGTCAGAGTCGCTAACTCGCTCACTCTCTCCCTCTGCATGACTTTTTTACATAAGGAATCACAACACTCCTGATTCATTATCATACTAATCACAGATAATACATGTACATATGTATATTATGGCATATTGTTTTATGATTAACATTATCTTCAATTGTTCCAAATTATGTATTTGTATATGCTTTTTCTTGTAACAGTTTATGGAGTATTTACAGCCAGACAACTTGTATTCTGCATTCAGAATTCTTAACAGCTTCTAGTATCCTTCTTCTACAATACAGGTTTTACACCGCCAGTGCCAATAAAATATCTGTAAGGGGGTTCTTGAAATTCTGAGGAGGGAAGTGATTTTTTTAGATGGAAACAGAATCGTTTCAGCTACTTACTAACTACAAACTTTCCTTTCACTTTCAGTCTCAATGAACAGTGAAGTAACATCTTCCTATTAAAATTTGGCATTATAATATTGCACAGATTTTTATTTCCTTGATATGTTAATATCATATTACTAACTTCTGCTTACAAAGCAATTATGGCTATGTTGCACTTTCCATCACAGAGGTGACGGTACTGTTGGTGGCTTCAGGAAGGGCAAAGAAAACAAAAAAACTAATTTGTTTCTTTCTGACATGACTCAAACAAACATCATTTCTGCATAAAATGAGGAATGGTTCATCTTCATGATGAGGTTTTAGGAATTGACTAATTTAGGAAGACAACAGACTAGCTGATGCTAATAGAATTTTAAAATTAGCAAACCAGGAACCTTATGCCAGTCTTTCTGAAAGTGTTGTTCACAGACCACCTGTGGTCTATCGGCGTGAGTCCAATGGTCTGCAAGGTAACTCCTCAATCACTTAGATGTGCAGTTCTCTACTACCATGAAGCACACCAACTGACTTTCTTAATGAGTGTGTCTTCATTGTTTAATTTCCCACAGAGAAGATTCACAATGAGCCAACTGGAAAAATAAACAAGTGAGAATTTATTTAGTGAACAAAAGGAACTAAACATGACTGCCTCCTTCACCAGTTGTTACACAGAACCAACTGTGCTCACTTCCACTACTACACCAAGTTACAATATTTCTTTCAGCAAGCTCTGCTTTACTGGTAGTATATGCAAATGCCCCTAAGGTTCACTTGCTGGATACTTCTTCAAACTCAGTCCCTTTCCGGTCTAAACTTTATAGACCACTGAATCTCTTGTTTTAAATTCACGATGATATCTGCCTGGAAAGACCACTTCCAGCTACTGCAGTCTTTTAATTTCATGCAGCCAGTAATGTGCTGCATCAGTACTGTTAGAGGCTTGCTATTATACCATCTTCAAGGCCAAGGAGTTCTTATTCATCACTGGCTAAATTCCAGAGCTATGAAATGCAAATCCAGCAATACTGAATTAGAATGCAACTAGTTTTCAGATAAATAATTTACTTAATACTCACATGTGGTGACTGCAATGCAGAATTACACAAATGACCGTTAGATGGTCTGCTGTCTTTGACTCTTACAGTTTGGATTTTTGGTTTGAAATATTTCAGATACCACGAACTTATTTGAAACATGTTTTCTTTGCATTAGTTGAATGAATTGACTATCTTTTGATATTTCTGAATACTAAAAGAAAGGAAACAATATATAAACTATTTCTTCTGCTATTGATAAGATCAAATAAGTTGTTTTCACTACTCAGTGCATTTATATATCCAGCAAAAGTATCCTATTTGTTTATAAAATGTTACTGGAATTCAATCATTTGTGGAAAATGTTTAATGATTTCCTATCCTGATATCAAGACATTCATCCCTATGATTTAATGGCTGGTTAAAAAAGGGTCTGTGCAGCTTGCACAATATTTTGTTCACACCACTGCCAAATACAGTGGTGTGAAAAACTATTTGCCCCCTTCCTGATTTCTTATTCTTTTGCATGTTTGTCACACAAAATGTTTCTGATCATCAAACACATTTAACCATTAGTCAAATATAACACAAGTAAACACAAAATGCAGTTTGTAAATGGTGGTTTTTATTATTTAGCGAGAAAAAAAAATCCAAACCTGCATGGCCCTGTGTGAAAAAGTAATTGCCCCCTGAACCTAATAACTGGTTGGGCCACCCTTAGCAGCAATAACTGCAATCAAGCGTTTGCGATAACTTGCAATGAGTCTTTTACAGCGCTCTGGAGGAATTTTGGCCCACTCATCTTTGCAAAATTGTTGTAATTCAGCTTTATTTGAGGGTTTTCTAGCATGAACCGCCTTTTTAAGGTCATGCCATAGCATCTCAATTGGATTCAGGTCAGGACTTTGACTAGGCCACTCCAAAGTCTTCATTTTGTTTTTCTTCAGCCATTCAGAGGTGGATTTGCTGGTGTATTTTGGGTCATTGTCCTGTTGCAGTACCCAAGATCGCTTCAGCTTGAGTTGACGAACAGATGGCCGGACATTCTCCTTCAGGATTTTTTGGTAGACAGTAGAATTCATGGTTCCATCTATCACAGCAAGCCTTCCAGGTCCTGAAGCAGCAAAACAACCCCAGACCATCACACTACCACCACCATATTTTACTGTTGGTATGATGTTCTTTTTCTGAAATGCTGTGTTCCTTTTACGCCAGATGTAACGGGACATTTGCCTTCCAAAAAGTTCAACTTTTGTCTCATCAGTCCACAAGGTATTTTCCCAAAAGTCTTGGCAATCATTGAGATGTTTCTTAGCAAAATTGAGACGAGCCCTAATGTTCTTTTTGCTTAACAGTGGTTTGCGTCTTGGAAATCTGCCATGCAGGCCGTTTTTGCCCAGTCTCTTTCTTATGGTGGAGTCGTGAACACTGACCTTAATTGAGGCAAGTGAGGCCTGCAGTTCTTTAGACGTTGTCCTGGGGTCTTTTGTGACCTCTCGGATGAGTCGTCTCTGCGCTCTTGGGGTAAATTTGGTCGGCCGGCCACTCCTGGGAAGGTTCACCACTGTTCCATGTTTTTGCCATTTGTGGATAATGGCTCTCACTGTGGTTCACTGGAGTCCAAAGCTTTAGAAATGGCTTTATAACCTTTACCAGACTGATAGATCTCAATTACTTCTGTTCTCATTTGTTCCTGAATTTCTTTGGATCTTGGCATGATGTCTAGCTTTTGAGGTGCTTTTGGTCTACTTCTCTGTGTCAGGCAGCTCCTATTTAAGTGATTTCTTGATTGAAACAGGTGTGGCAGTAATCAGGCCTGGGGGTGGCTACGGAAATTGAACTCAGGTGTGATACACCACAGTTAGGTTATTTTTTAACAAGGGGGCAATTACTTTTTCACACAGTGCCATGTAGGTTTGGATTTTTTTTCTCCCTAAATAATAAAAACCATCATTGAAAAACTGCATTTTGTGTTTACTTGTGTTATATTTGACTAATGGTTAAATGTGTTTGATGATCAGAAACATTTTGTGTGACAAACATGCAAAAGAATAAGAAATCAGGAAGGGGGCAAATAGTTTTTCACACCACTGTATACCAGATCTGATGTATCCAACCCATTACTCATTGTGCAACAGCACCCTTGCATGTGAAAGAACATACCTGAAAGAGCTGGCAGAGAATCTGTGGAAACCAGTGGAAGCATTTATAATTTGTTTTACTTTTGATCTTTCTCTTTGCATTTCTATTTTCCCTTTGTTATATCTGTATTTCGAAGTAAATGGTTCTATCTGTTAAAAAAATTATGCGGGAGCTACTAAGTGTGTCATTCTGCGTACAGACATTTAATTTCAACTGCACTTTGTTGCTTAATTGCACGTTTAGTAATAGAAAAGTTACAAGTCTCTCAGCTTGATATAGCTTCAAGTAATCACCATCTCTAAATCCTACATAAACGACTGATTATTGGAAGTAAAAGAGGAAAGGGTCATTTGCAAAGGAAAGTCAAAAAATCTGCCATTAAAATTCTGGATATAGATGATTTTTTAAAAACAAAATTGTTTTGGCCAAACAAAACAAAATGTCATGGTAAAAATGTAATGAACTAAAATAGGAGTTCGCCACATTACAAACAACAATCAAGATGCACAACTGTAAACTTGCTTACAATGTAGCAGATGAAAGATTTGAGTTTCTTTTACAATTTTTAGCAGTTTTTGCTATTCATGCAGCTCAATACATTTCATGTCACATTTGCTACATGTCTGCCTTCTTTTAAATAACTTAACTTATATGATGAAGTTGATACATAATGTACATAAAGTACACAAAAAGAGGCTCCTATCCCAAAAAAATTCTAAGTGTGTAAAATATAATTTACTTTATTTTAAAGGCAGAGAATAAATTACAGGTATTTATAAATTATCATTTAAAAGCAATTACTCTAGAAAATGCTGCCAGATGCCGCTTAAAACCCAGGTATGGGGCTATGTTTACTGCTTCCTTATGTACAATACTATGAAGGAGATGTGAAATAGTATATCATGACTATTTATTATTTGGAAGACATATAAAGTGCATAACACCCAAACTTAACCTTTCAGAACCAGATTTGTATAAGTTGTATACTTTTGCAAATATGATATCATGCAACTAATTTTATTTTCTTCTGATGCTTCTTTTCAGATATCAGCAAGATGAACAGTTTGAACAGATTTTCAGGCTTTGGTACTCCTTATTTTGGTCTGGTCATTATTATCAAGACTGCATTATAACATGTTGTGTTCCTAAGCTCTCAGTTGAAAAGCATTTAATGTCACCAGCAACAAGTGTAATCCATATCACAAAATGATAGCACAGTTTTTCCACTATAATGTGTTTAAGGTCAGAACAGTAAGTGCTTTGTGGCAGTTTAAAATATTTGCTCCATTCTAGTGTGGAAAAACAAATGAAATAGTTGTGGAATTATATTAGATTGTTTACTTAAAATGAAGGCAATGTCTCCGAGCCACTAGCTAATACACCCATTTCTACCTAACAGTAAATAGAGAATTTGGCCAGCTTTGCCGTTAACCTAGAGTCTCTGATTGCACAAAAAATTCTGCTCTTTTAGATATGAGGTAATAAAAAATTGAATTCTAATCATACAATTATTTTATCCAAGAGCAGTATTCAATGGGGAAGAGCTTGACTGTGGCAACCAATCTCTGGTACTGTATATATACAACATCAAACACAGTTTGTGGTAAAAGCAAAAAAAATGTAATTAACAGAAAAATCTTACTGCAAATTAATAACTAGTGACACACTGCTCAGCAAAAAAGAGAAAATGTGCGTTACATACAATATGATGTGGGGATTTTACAAAAAGTTCTTGAGCACTAATTTGGTACCAAAGTTCCAAAAAGTTAAATGGTACACCCATTTTTACAGTATCGGTAGTACCGAGAAAAACAGTAATATGCTCATGTGTGACTGCAAGTAGACATATTACTTCAGAAATCACAATAATACATGAGAGTAAAACTTCATATTAAAATGGCTCACAATGATGATGCTACAGCCTCGCATCAACACATGTTGAAAAGAAAAACAGCAATGGTCATGTCTGGAAATGCTTTGCGTTCGTGCTAAGGAATTTCACACACACAGGCTCGCTTTTCTGCCAACTTTTATCTTAAAATAACGTCCCCGATCAAATGAGGTGTAATCGTTTTAACTTGCATTGTCACGCACTTGTAAGAGAAGATGAAAAGATACCGAGGTTAATCGCCTTTAATAGTATCCTACACAGTGCCGGTAACGGAGACTTTGTATTCTTTTTTAGATTCTAAGGAGCACTTCTACAAATGTCCATCGGTCAAAGCATCCGTCCAGTTCATATGCAGTTTAATGTCACGGATCAAGGAGGGAGACCACATGCGCACTCACTGTTATGTATGAAGCACTGTGGGATGTGACAGAAATGGCAGCGAAGACAACAACTACAGGAAGTAAACACTGAGGCAAGATTCAAACAAAGTGGCCATTTGGCTTTGTAATGGTTCACAAATGATGTATTTGCATGTACAGTGATCCCTCCTCGATCGCGGGGGTTGCGTTCCAGAACCCCCCCGCGAAAGGTGAAAATCCGTGAAGTAGAAATCATATGTTTATATGGCTATTTTTATATTGTCATGCTTGTGTCACAGATTTGCACAGAAACACAGGAGGTTGTAGAGTGACAGGAACTTTACTCAAACACTATAAACAAACATTTGTCTCTTTTTCAAAAGTCTAAACGTGCTCCATGACAAGACAGAGATCACAGTTCCGTCTCACAATTAAAAGAATGCAAGCATATCTTCCCCTTCAAAGGAGTGTGCGTCAGGAGCAGAGAATGTCAGAGAGAGAGAGAAAAGCAAACAATCAAAAATCAATAGGTGCTGTTTGAGCTTTTAAGTATGTGAAGCAACGTGCGGGAAGCATATCACACAACAAAGCAACCACAAGTAAGCCCAGAAAGGAAGGGAGTAATGAGAAGGTAGTCTTTCAACGTTTTTTGAGGAGCGGCCATATCCTCTAGGGGTGTGAACAGCCCCCGTGGCTCACAGTATATTTGAGGAGTTTTATTTAATACGATATAGCGAGCGATTACTGTACATCTCTTTTCTTACTCTTGTCAGAGAGTTACAAAATAAAGCATAGAGGACGACAGAACATCTAATCCTTTTATTGCTTATTTTCTAAACATAAATCCACTTTTTCAATCTGATGACATTTAGTTTGTATGGATGATCTAAAACAATTAATGAAACAGAATTGCTGAACTACACCAAACGATAAGTAAAATACAGTAACTTTTTGGTGTTTTTGATTGATCAAGTTAAAAAAGGAGTTATCAACCGGTTCTTGAAACAGAATTACAAAACAAATCTAACATTTACCAGAAACTGTAGTAGAATAAATCACATTTATCTACAAAGCTGTGCCTCAAACGCTGCCACATGTGGAATGAACGCTTGCTAGAAATGATATGTAAGTAAACACGATAAACATCGTATACATATTAGCTAATCTTTTAGAACAGTTGTGTTTTTTTAACTCTCGTAACAGATAGAGGCACTGTCGACCCCTTGAACCCTCAGATCAGACGTCAGACACCAGATAAAAGCCCAATTGTTACCTTTATTATTAATAAACTGCGCACAAAGCACCCTCCTCTCCACAATACTCATAAATAATAAACAAACCACTAATCAATACCACGCCACCACTCCCAGACACGTTGCCACCCTTCCACCCAGCTCAGCTCAACGCTCTGGTGTTTCTCCGAGTCTTTTATAGTCCTTGACCCGGAAGTGTTTCGCCCTCTCTGTCCACGTGACTAGGAACACTTCCAGGTCAGAAAAAAAATCCTTTTCTTCACCCCGGAAGCACGTCATTCCTCTTATTCATGCGACTCTGACATACTTCCGCGGCGTAGGGAAAATAATTACTGCTCCTCCCTGCAGCGCCTTCTAGCGGCCCCCGTGGTATCCAGCAGGGTTGTAAAGGAAAACTCCAATGTCCATAATTCCCTGCTGGCATTCGGGGTACCTCCATATTGCAAGAAGAACTCCACCTGGCGGCCTGGGGTATTGGCCAGGATAAATGGCTGGCCACCTATCACACTCTGTATAAGCTTACGTTTGATTACCGGAGCGCACAATTTTGGAAACGTTACACATTAAACAGCTAACTGCTGTTTCTTAAAGCATTAAGACGCAAAGTACAGGAGATTATACAAGAACAAAAAGAGAACACTAAACAAGATGAGATAAAACAAATCGTAACTTAAGGTTTTTTCACACTCACAGTCCATTTGCTAGCTTATGAATGAGGGGAGGTTTCATTACTAGTTTAAATTTCCAGTTAATTTGGTTGCATTTTACACTGTAAACCTTTACGCAACCCTTTTTTAGTGGGTAGAAACATTTTCCAAGCTAAAAAATATTGTGGCATGTATTTTCGCACCACTGCATTTTCCATAATTATCAACTAAAAGACTACTTGAAAAGTATGCACTAACGAAACGTTTTGAATAGCTGAGTGTACCAATGAAGACAAGCTCCGCAGATGACATACACTGATGAGCTTCAGTTTTAGGACAGTAGACTTACCACATAATTTTCATTTAACTATATGATGCTGCTTACTTACTATTCAGTAGCTACAATATAAACGTAACATCAGTTTAGTTGATCCCAAATCACAAGTCTACTGTCTTCACACTTGTAGGTATTTGTTATTAATGTTTGTTTTGTATTGTCAATTTTAGTGTGAGCACTAAGAGGATGCCCTACCTGTGCTCATGGTGTATTGTGTAAGAGTGGGACGTTTGATTGGCGGTCTCACAAGGCGCTGCTGTTCGTTTCTTGCCACCTCTGTACAGTATGTGTTCTGATCGACCCGACCACATGTACGTTTTCAGCTATTTTTTTTTTTTTGACTTGGTCAACTACTGTCCAATCAAGGCTCTGAGACAGAATTGGTTGCTGCAGTAAGTCATTTTGTGCGAATTGTGTTATTTGTTCCGTGTTAATCCTCGAAACATTATGCTATGAATGCGTTTCCCCCATTACAGACAGATGTCACCCTGCATGACTACCACAGCACACAAAATGTTACGCATAATGCACAGTATTTCTTTTTTTTTTTTTAATTTATTGATTTTATTAAAATCAAATAACATTCCATACAAATAATTCAAGTTTTACAAAAAAAAAAAAAAAAAGGTTTGAAACAAATCAACCCCCACTCCTGAGTATTTCATGTAGTTAAAATGGTCCCGTAACATTCATACCTCACGCAAAACCCTGAAGGGTTAGCTTGGTACCGCACCCTTCCCAAGGGTCTCGATACAGTTGTTTTGGTGTGACTGA
Organism: Erpetoichthys calabaricus; assembly: GCF_900747795.2. Lineage (NCBI taxonomy): Eukaryota > Metazoa > Chordata > Cladistia > Polypteriformes > Polypteridae > Erpetoichthys > Erpetoichthys calabaricus. The sequence goes on along the minus strand of NC_041397.2, from coordinate 265,877,725 downwards.
CATCTTTACATCTACCTAAATGAATCGGACTTTCAGGGAAATGAACAAGATGAGAAAACGCAATAAATTTTTCAGGACAGACTTTCTTGCAGTCAACAATAGGCTGAGTTCACCTGCTAAACAAAAATACAAACTCCATGAAAATAATGTCAGCAATACTGTTTACTTTTGCTGATATAGAAACCCCGATAAAAGAAAAAAAAAAAAACACAATGAAAGATGCTGTTTTATGGCTGCTTGTAATGTTTTAGTAAAATAGAGTGTGTGAAATGAAGGGACGAGGGCTTACATGCTGCGTAGATGTCTCACTTCTGGTGTGATGTGATTTTACTGGTTTGTGTAGCTATTTGACACTGAAAACGTAGGAGTATTTTCTGATCACAAGCCAAGTATGAAAAGTGTACTTTGAAATACGGTAGACAGTCAAGTTCTTAAACCGCTGGCCCCTGCTGCTTGTCCGCTCATATGGTATATAGCAGAACAAAAAATGTATGAAACTTTGCTTAGCTTAGAGAGCCGTTTTGTCAGGAAATAGAGCGCAATTGCGGTAACTTGTTTTATGTTCAGATGCCGCAATCCTTGAACTGTCATCTTGGGACAATCTAACCGTTTTCACAGAGCGTTGCTGATCCTATCTGATCCAAACACATTTTCTTCAGATAGTCGCTGTATTCTTTCAAGTTTAACACACGCTACCAGGATGGAGAAAGAACGCTGGAGGTTTTATGGGTTTTATTTAACGTTTAGAAGAAGTGGTGGAAACTTAAAATGCTGAATATCTCGATACTAGGTTTCTACATGTTGTCAGTCAGCCAGTGGTTCAATATGTCGCCAGCCCTACAAGATAGTTCACAGGTTAGAGAGGTAAATTAAAAATACACTGTTTGTAACTGAGCCCATTTCAGCGAGTCTTGCTTTGGATAGTATGGTAACTTAAGATTTCACAAACCGCATTGCTTCACCTTACGATTGCTGGATATACAGTATGCTAGAGTGTCACACCAGAGCAGAGACTGTGCTGCTCACTCAAACGTGATTTATAGCATGTGCCTTCTCCCTATGTGTTTTCCTGAACAGTAAAGATGAGCACTTTAACTTCTACACTGTCCAAGTGCAAGTGAGGATGGATGCATATATGAAGTGCTCTGCTATGGAATACTATTACACCCAAGACTGCTTTCTGCCATTTGCCTGATGCTGTCATGACAATCTTCTACTCCCCAAGGACATGAGCTAGACTAATAAACATTCAAAAATGGATGGATGAGTGAATACACATTACAGGACATATATGGCAGCTCAGTCAGTGGCAATACTATATCTGAGGGCAGCTTTATCTAAAAAAGGAAAACAAGAAGCAATTTGTGTGTGTGTATGTGTTCATGATTCAGAATTATAGGTAAGGCTAGGCAATAAAGTGTTTGGTGATGTATTCTTTCATATATTTCGGGCATCTATCAGGAAGAGAAATTTGAAGGTTGTTGAAACATTGCAGGGTCAAAGATACAGGTCACCTAATATGATTAACATTGCCTGTCGAATGCATCACTTCATGGCAGACATGCACACATTTGATAATTAACTGTTGCAACTAGACAGTTTTCAAAAGCAAAGTCATAGGAAGCTCCCAGAATGGTTTGAGAAACTGTGACATTAATTCAACTTAACGCAAAGAACTCACCTTTGAGTAGAACACAAATACTAATTGGAAGAGATACAAACTATTCTTTAAAGTAGAATTCCCACACAGTACAACACTTGGGTCACACTGACAAGTACACACAATGCATCAACTTTCTATTAGGTATTGTATTAAATACCGCAGTTGTCTTGCTTGGTTTACATATAGAATGACTTAAGTAAACAGAGATCCATGAGTAGAATCACGGTATGGTTTTGAGTCTTCCCAAGAAAATGCTAGTATGAAAAAATCCTAGCACATGCATAATAAATAAATGTACAGTGCATCCGGAAAGTATTCCCAGCGCATCACTTTTTCCACATTTTGTTATGTTACAGCCTTATTCCAAAATGGATTAAATTCATTTTTTTCCTCAGAATTCTACACACAACACCCCATAATGACAACGTGAAAAAAGTTTACTTGAGGTTTTTGCAAATTTATTAAAAATAAAAAAACTGAAAAAGCACAAGTACATAAGTATTCACAGCCTTTGCCATGAAGCTCACAATTGAGCTCAGGTGCATCCTGTTTCCCCTGATCATCCTTGAGATGTTTCTGCAGCTTCATTGGAGTCCACCTGTGGTAAATTCAGTTGGTTGGACATGATTTGGAAAGGCACACACCTGTCTTTATAAGGTCCCATAGTTGACAGTTCATGCCAGAGCACAAACCAAGCATGAAGTCAAAGGAATTGTCTGTAGACCTCAGAGACAGGATTGTCTCGAGGCACAAATCTGGGGAAGGTTACAGAAAAATGTCTGCTGCTTTGAAGGTCCCAATGAGCACAGTGGCCTCCATCATCTGTAAGTGGAAGAAGTTCGAAACCACCAGGACTCTTCCTAGAGCTGGCCGGCCATCTAAACTGAGCGATCGGGGGAGAAGGGCCTTAGTCAGGGAGGTGACCAAGAACCCGATGGTCACTCTGTCAGAGCTCCAGAGGTCCTCTGTGGAGAGAGGAGAACCTTCCAGAAGGATAACCATCTCTGCAGCAATCCACCAATCAGGCCTGTATGGTAGAGTGGCCAGACGGAAGCCACTCCTTAATAAAAAAGACACATGGCAGCCCGCCTGGAGTTTGCCAAAAGGCACCTGAAGGACTCTCAGACCATGAGAAAGAAAATTCTCTGGTCTGATGAGACAAAGATTGAACTCTTTGGTGTGAATGCCAGGCGTCACGTTTGGAGGAAACCAGGCACCGCTCATCACCAGGCCAATACCATCCCTACAGTGAAGCATGGTGGTGGTAGCATCATGCTGTGGGGATGTTTTTCAGCGGCAGGGACTGGGAGACTAGTCAGGATAAAGGGAAAGGTAACTGCAGCAATATACAGAGACATCCTGGATGAAACCTGCTCCAGAGCGCTCTTGACCTCAGACTGGGGCGACGGTTCATCTTTCAGCAGGACAATGACCCTAAGCACACAACCAAGATATCAAAGGAGTGGCTTCAGGACAACTCTGTGAATGTCCTTGAGTGGCCCAGCCAGAGCCCAGACTTGAATCCAATTGAATATCTCTGGAGAGATCTTAAAATGGCTGTGCACCGACACTTTCCATCCAACCTGATGGAGCTTGAGAGGTGCTGCAAAGAGGAATGGGCGAAACTGGCCAAGGATAGGTGTGCCAAGCTTGTGGCATCATATTCAAAGAGACTTGAGGCTGGAATTGCTGCCAAAGGTGCATCGACAAAGTTTTGAGCAAAGGCTGTGAATACTTATGTACATGGGATTTCTCAGTTTTTTTATTTTTAATAAATTTACAAAAATCTCAAGTAAACTTTTTTCACGTTGTCATTATGGGGTGTTGTGTGTAGAATTCTGAGGAAAAAAATGAATTTAATCCATTTTGGAATAAGGCTGTAACATAACAAAATGTGGAAACCGTGACATGCTGTGAATACTTTCCGGATGCACTGTATACACGTTTTACACTTGTTTATTTATTTAGTACGAGGTGACAAAAATAAGAAACGGTTTTCTAAGGCTGGGCACACGTCATACTTTTAAACTAGTACACCAGTACAGATTGACATTTAAGTGACAGTCATATACTGTAGCAAACCTTTCAATAATAATCCCTTATGTCACTAATGAACCATGAAGAGGTTTCCTGTTTAAATTAAACCATTGCTGGTATTTTATTTCTTACCAGCCCCAATACCCTGCTAAGCCGAAGTCTGAAAAAAAAAAAAAAAATTAACTAGCATCTAGCCATTCTTCTTGCCAGTCATGCAGCTGCTTACTGAGTTACTTACTTATTTTTCACATAAAAAACTATCCGCATAAGCCAGCGCCACACTAACACAGTTTGAAGCAATTGCTATGGGACTTGGTGTGAGAGAAGAAAATAGGCCATTCCTGGAGAACAAAGCCTATACAGGTAACATGAAGCTTTTGCTGGCCTTCAAAATCCCTTTTACATTACATTTCAAAATAAATCGTTCAAAAATCACATACCTGTTGTAAATCAGTGTATTTATGAATTGTGCACAAGTAATCTTTTTTTCCTAGACTTATGAGAAGATAAAGAAAGGAATTTTTTCACAGCTCAAATCATGCGGTATTAGCATACAATTGTAAATCTTAGAAATGCATTTTAAAATACCTACTCCAGCCAATGGATATTAATTTTAAGAAATATTCAGCTTTTATCATAATAAATAGCTTACTGTCACAACAAAAATAAAAAAAATGAAAAAAAAGATATGTATTTGTCATCCAACCATCCTTTTCAACATTCACTGCTCCAGACAGCAATACAGCTGTAACAATTACTGTATATATTTATAGTTACAGTTTCCCATTTGTTCTTCCACAGACACCCTGGCTAAGCATTTCAGATATGGTACAAGATGAATAATGGGCATTAAACTCAATGTCTAAATTATAACCTTAGTTTCAGAATGTTATGGAGAAGAGGAGGGTTACCCATTAATTTAATACAAGAAAAAACAATGTTTCACAAACAAACAATGAACCATAACTGCTGAAACACGGACGACACAAATAAAATGACTGTATGGTAATATCAGGAGATGGTGAAAATCCTGTTACTGGTTGCCACATGTTAAAACAGTGGACAATTAGTCATCATTTAGTGCTTTTCCAGACCTTAATTTTCTGAATTGCTCGTTTTATTCAAGAATATCAGAGAGGTACAGGAGAAGCTACAGGAGGGCTACTTCCCTAAATCATGATGGATTATTTTGAATGTACTTATGTTATTAGATGGTGCTGTCATTGCCACTGCCATTAAGTTAGTCCACTTGGTTTTGGTGACTAAGGCCCTCCTCCTCCACCAGAGCTCTGCTTGTGTATTAAGTGTGTGTTAGCTGTGTTCTAATTTTTCTCCTTGTATAGCCATTTTTGATATTGCATGGTGAAGCAAAGATTAGTAGAACAAAAAACTCTGATCTGATAAAGAACACCCTAACACATACCCTGAGTCCAAGACACATTAGTCCTGGTCTCCAGCTGAAACATGACAGACTCAAAAATGAGCCCCAAAAATACAAAGAAAGATAGAACTTGCCCCTCCATTAGACCAATTCCTTTTCTGCAGGACAAAAAAAAGTCAGAATCCTGAACCATATAAGTAAGAACTGTTGTGATGCTTGGTTAGCCAAAAATGTACAATACATTTAGCTATTGGCATCACTATTAAATAAGTTCCAGCCTGCATTAGGGCTGTCAAATCAGCCAGACTAGATCTGCATATTCATACAAAATTAAGTTTATTTTTTAATATAGGTTTAAAATTCTGGGAGATATGTTTATGATTGTATTATATATGCAATTTTAAATATTTTTAAAATTTTTGCTCGATGTGCATCCATAAAGCATGAAGTGCTTATGGCTTTATAAGTACACAAGAAAACTACAACTTTCAAATGAATGTGATACTAAAAATACAATCACAGTCTATCATAAAAAATGGAGTTTACTACAAGTGCCAAGTGATGTAATCAAAAAGAAATCACAGTCTGGTACACTGCCTCTGGCCAGCTGTAATGCCCTTAAAAGCCAGACAAAATTTTTCAGAATTGTTCAAACATTGAATGCAGTTATTATTCAGTTTAATACCCATAGGGCAGTTACTCTATGCAGTGCCTACAATGTTTGTACACAATTGTTTTAACTTGATTTAACAGCTTGTTTTTTCAATTCACAACTCACTTTTGTACATTCTGTGATTCATGTGATCATTGTGGTTTTCAATGCTACTGCCAAGCACCCACACTGAGGGCACTGATGTTCCTGATGTGGTCAGATGGCCTCAAGCTATGGTTTACACAAAATAAATCCATTACTGACTATAATTTGCAGTCAACTGCACATGTAAAATACACCAGTCCGCCACAATATTACAACCATTGACAGGTGAAGTGAATAACACTGATTATCTTTTTACAATGGCACCTGTCAAGGGGTGGAATATAACAGATAGCAAGTGAACAGTCAGTTTTTAAAGATGATGTATTGGAAGCAGGAAAGACAGGCACACATTAGGATGAGTGATTTTGACAAGGGCCAAATTGTTATGGCTAGATGACTGGGTCAGAGCATCTCCAAAACAGCAGGTCTTGTGGGCTATTCCTGGTATGCAGTGGTTAGTATTGATCAAAAGCGGTCCAAAAGAAGGACAACTGTTGAACCAGTGAGAGGGTAATAATGCTCACAGATGTGTCTGGGGAACGAAGGCTAGCCCGTCTGTTCCAATCCAACAGATAAGGTACTGTAGCACAAACTGCTGAAAAACTTAATGCTGGCCATGAGAGAAAGGTGTAGGAATGCACAGTGCTTCGCAGCTTGCTGTGTACTGTGCTTCATACCTACAGACCAGCTAGAGTGTCCATTCTGACCTCTGTACACTGCAAAAATCACCTACAGTGGGCACGTGAGTATCAGAACTGCACTATGGAGTAATGAAAGAGGGTGGCCTGCTGTGGTGAATCACGTTTTCTTTTAGATCATGTGGATAACTGGGTGCTTGTACATCATATAACTGGGGGAAGAGATGGCAGCAGGATGCACGATGGAAAGAAGGCAAGCCAGGGAAGGACGTGTGATGCTCTTGGTAATGCTCTGCTGGAAAATCTTGGGTCCTGGCATTCATGTGGATGTTACTCTGACATGTACCACCAACCTAAAAATTGTTGCAGACCATGTACACCCCTTCTTGGCAATGATATTCCCTAATGGCAGTGGCCTCTTTCAGCAAGATAATGTGCATTGCCACACTGCAACAATTGTTCAAGAATGGTTTTGAGGAACATTATATTGAGTTCAAGGTGTTGACTTGGTCTCCAAATTTCCCAGATGTCATCCCAATCAAGCATCTGTGGGATGTGCTGGAAAGCCGAGTCCGGTTCATGGAGGTCCCACTTCACTTTACTTAAAGGATCAGCAGCCACCGTCTTTGTGCCAGACCCACAGGATATCTTCAGAGGTCTTGTGAAGTCCATGAGTCAATGGGTCACAGCTGTTTTGGTAGCACAAGGGGGACCTACACAATATTAGGCAAGTGGTTTTAATGTTTTGGTTGATTGGTATAGGCTACCAAGGTCAAATTTAGGGCAGTGGTTTAATTAGCAACTACAAAACTAAACTGTTTCATGTATTATCATGTCAGCATATGTGTTGCAGGGATATTTTGTGTTTATAGTACAGTACAACCACTTTCATCAAATCAGTATTCACCAATCTATCGACATGTTATCATGATATAATTTTCAGTTCTCAGTGCCGTGCAAAAGTATCAGAAGCAGTTGCCAGAGTTTTCAGTTCTTACCTCTTATCAGTTATAATGAAAGGCTGTGTCATAAACAATGCTGACTGTAAACATGTCTCACTCTGTTTTTGTATTCTCTCTGTGTGATTTCCTCTGACTGCTGGTTAGCAAAGTTTTTCCTCATAGCTATGATAGAGTGCTGCAGTCCAACCTCACAAGTAACACACTTGTTTTGAATGCTGTAATGGACTGCAGAAGTGATGCTTTGGGGTATTTCAGCACAGTACAACAAAGCTTGCAGTGAACTTTGTCTTCCTAGCATTCTAATACTTAATATCCAATGTTTATCATGATTTGTTGCTGTTGAAGGTATCGGTTTTGTTTGAAGATGATAAACAATCTGACATGTAGCTTAAATACTGATCCCTGTGTCCGCTGAAAAGAACATCATGCCTTAAGGTATGTGTGTATCAGTGGTTTAAGTGCAACAAGGCAATACAATTTCTGAAATCAAATTTAAATTAACTATACAATCAACAAAATTGTACAGTCTGAAGTCTTATTGCAAGTTATTTGAACAACACATTAACATTTCTAGTTTAGCTACTACAATAATTTAAATGAATCATATTTCTGAAATTAAAAAAATCTCATAATTGGTAAAGCCTAAAAATTGTTTCCAAACAAAGACAAGAACAAAAACAAAAAAAATTGCATTCAAGTTTTGACAAAGACTAGAAGATTACTGTGTCAAAAAGTAAATTATATGGGATATCATCCATCCATTTACTTCTAACCACCCTTTATACAATACAATTTATTTTTGTATAGCCCAAAATCACACAGGAAGTGCTGCAATGGGCTTTAACAGGCCCTGCCTCTTGACAGTCCCCCAGCCTTGACTCTCTAAGAAAACAAGGAAAAACTCCCAAAAAAACCCTTGTAGGGAAAAAATGGAAGAAACCTTGGGAAAGGCAGTTCAAAGAGAGACCCATTTCCAGGTAGGTTGGGTGTGCAGTGGGTGTCAATACAATACAATACACAGAACAGAACAAATCCTCAATATAGTATAAAAATAAAAAAATTACAAGTATGCCACAGAATTTAACAGTAGATGATATCCCCCTTTATGTTGTTTTACTTTATAGGACACTAAGCTCTAGGCAATGGGTGAGGGCCGGATGGCCCTGGTGTCAGCACATCTGTGAAAAAATAATTATTTCTACATTAAATTTAACGCTCATCTAGGTTTTCAGTTACACTACTCCATCACTGAACTTGTAGTTGTGTGCATTTTATTGTCCATTAAGATTTAAAAACTCACACCAGAAAGATGGAAAGGCACCATAATGTTCAAGGCATACCAACTGATTTTCTAGTTCAAACTCTAGTTGCCATGGAAAAGTAATTTGCTGTCTAGAGAATGAAAGGTTGAATAAAAAGCTTTCTGTGATCCAGGAAAAGATGATGGGTGATGAGAAGTCCACACCAGTTCGTAGATGAAGCTCACTCTTGTGAAACAGAGGTAAATAGCAAATTAAATAGACACTTATAGTGTAATGGAAGACAATGGAACACAGAAAATAGGTGTGAGGAGCCTGTCTTGCAGAATAGACTATAACAATAGATAATGGAGCATAATGGATGATAACAAAAATCCTTAAGATCTAGAAAAGGGTGACTGGAAGATTCTGAGCAGGGCACTGTTTGAGATTCAGTAATGCAGGCTGAGTAGTCTAGAATATTAAACATGGTGATTCATGATTAAGCCTATAAAATGAAGATTCATATAAAAAAGAAGGCTTGAGATGTGCAAACACTCTTGACCAGGAATGGTCACTGCCTTGTACAGTACTTTGTGCTGTCAGGACAAGCTCCAGGCTCATGCCATTGTAACGTTGAGAATAAAAGGTCAAAAAAGATAACAAGGAAGAGGAAAAAAAAAGTCAATTACTGTCTAAATGATCAAACAATGAGCCTGGATTTTAAAGGCAGCTGATTAAGATTACAAAGAGATCTAAACTGCCATTCAATGCATACTTTGCCAATAAGCAAAACATCGCCAAAACACCATACTGTACATGCATAAAACAAATAGAAGTCATATTCAAGTAATCTGTTTTAGAATGCTTGGCAATGGATATTATTTGAAATCCAACACAGCTCTTATATTGCAACATTATTCACAAGCTATTGTTAAAGCCATAAATTGCATAAACAGAAGGAAAGTCATTAGCTTACTCAGCCAAGAGCTGTAACGGCCATAGAAGTAAATATGACTATTAGGAATGACACAACCAATTTACAATGCCTATTATTTTATTACAGACCGCCAATACAGGAACAGATAAATTATGAGACAATCCTAATAATACTTAAAGACCCTCAGCAGCTGAACAATTTTCATCTGTTTGAAGACAGATTAAAAAAATTAAATGAATTATTAAAAAAAAAAAAAAAAAAAAAACACACACACACACACAACTGACTGTGCACTGCTTAGGATGGCCTCTAGTCATAAGCGAGTCAAAGACAGCAGCTTGACAGTCGAAACAAAGTTGAAACAGTTAAATGAGAAAAAAATATATACAACTTCAGATGCAAACACAAAACACTGTCTAAAATAAAACTGGACGAGAGCAGGCAAGAAAAACAAATTCTATAGCTAAGAGAGGTTTCCAAAGTTTGTTGTGATGTAAACTTGAAATATGTAATGTCTGACTGCCAATTCCCTCACCTAGAGCAGCATTTACCAAATCAATTAGAACTGCCATACAGCTGTATTAAATGAAGAGAAACAATGTGAACTCTGAAAAGAAATTATGCTGATATTGTACACACTTCTTCACCTGCATCATTTTCACACTTCCTAGTTATTTGCACGTTTCATGCTCTAATTAGTTCATACTGTGCTGTCTCTTAAAGCAACCAGATGTAACTCAATTTTAGTTTTCATGCCGTCTGGCTTTATGAGCAAAAAAAAAAACGAACACCATAAATAAAAACTTAGCCTAGCTTTTTTATTTAAATCTGTAAAGCAATCAAAGTAAATAAAATGATGGCAAAAGGCTATTTTTAAAGAAAAAAATTATTAGTTAACATATTTTTGTAATAAATGGCCAATTCTGGACTGCGATTATCAGATGCCGGGCCTCTCCATGTGCTGCCAGAAGTTAGAATATCATTATCTCTACTTTTTATTTAAACCGGAACTGCAAGTCATTATCTTTCTCACATTTTGAACCAAAACAAAAAATAAATCATTAAACTTTCACAGGGCTTTAAATGCATGTGTGGCAGAGTGGAGGATTCCCCACAAAGTAACAACAAGTGGGGGGTTCGACAAGAGGATTTATTACGAATGATTATCATTGACAACCTGATTTATCTTCCCATGTGCACACACTAAATTTTATTTATTTATGGACATTTTCTGTCTAGTAACTGAAAAATAATTACTGCTTAAAATCAATACTACAAATTCAAGTGTTATTATGCCACTGCTACATGAATCTGAAGAGAATTGAGCATATTTTCATTGACACAAACTCTGAACGCTGCTTTTTGTAACAAATTAGGTACATAATAGACTAGTCTTTCTAGTTTGTGACATTTGCTGTGGTAGAATTTACAACTGCATCAGTATATACAGGAAACATTAGCCGAATAACGTTTGATTAGAAATGTTTAATGGACTATAAATCTAAAAGACTTTTGATAAACATCTATGCACCTAATGTGGATGACCAAGACTTCATCCAAAATGTATTTGCACCAATCCTAATACGAACACTCATAAAATTATATATGGCCAGAGATTTTAATTGTGTTTTAAATTAAGACCTGGATAGGTCTTCAACAACAATGATGAGAACATCTAATACTACAAAAATAGTAACACAGTTTGCAATGGATCATAACTTATCAGACTCATGGAGATTTTTAAATCCAAACTCAAGAGCATATTCCTTTTTCACATCGGTTCATCACAGCTACTCAAGAACTGATTATTTCTTTATAGCTAATAATTTACTACCCACTATCAAATCTTGCAAGTACAACACTATTGTTATCTCTGAACATGCCCCTAGCTGGCAATTTAACCCCCTGTCATTAGCTGTTGAGAACTGTACAGAATTCATCTCAAAGCAAATTTATTAGTGTTAGAGACAAATGCATCCTCAGAGGTCTCTACAGGAATACTGTGGGGAAAATCTGAAGGCTTTTTTAAAGAGGTCTGATTATTTCATATCTCTCCCACAAAAATAAATTAGAAACCAAGAAGGTGTCAGAGTTAATTAGCGAAATCACCAAGAACATCAAGAATATGCCAATTTCCAAATGAGGCACTTTATAGGGAAAGACAGGTTGTGTAATCAGAATTTAACCTCTTGACAACAAAAGAAACTATGAACACCATGAGAAAGCTAATAAGATCTTATCTCAACAAATCCACTAGCAGGAAGTTCGCAATGCAATAACAGAAATTATCAACACAGATGAAGATAAAATCATTGACCATAAAAATACATCCATTTAGAGAATACTGTACTATAAGTACTTCTGTTCAACTCAGTTTAAAGAAGATGAGACACAAATAATGTGCTTTGTGATGCATTACAAATAACGCAGCTAGATGCTCTTAGTGCAAACAAACTTCTGAAACTCTCAAAATTACTGGATGCTGTAAATTGGGAAAGCAGCACGCCCTGACAGCTACCCAGTGGAATTTTATTTTAAAAAATTTCAAATAAGTTAGTTCCACTATTATTGTTACAATGTGCATCTTATAGACCAATTTCACTTTTCAATAATGATGATGTTAAGATACTGTCTAAAGTTTTACTGTGAAAGTGCTTCCCTCTGTAATATTACAGGATCAAACCACATTTATTAAAATCAGACACTTTGCTTCTAATCTTCAATATTTGTTTAATGTACTCATCCATAAAATCTAACACACCAGAGACTTTATCATCTTTGGATGCAAAAAAGCATTTGACATGGATGAATGGTACCTGTTCACCACACTGCACAAATCTGGGCTTGGCCTAAACATATGTGAATGGATAAAACTACTTTATACCAGTCCAGAAGCTTCAGTTTCCATTAACAACATTAATTCAAACTACACACAGCTCCAAGAAGATATTTCTTGGGAATCTAAATCAACATAGAAGCCAGTTATCATCATCTGTAAATACACGCTCTCTTCAAATGAATTGAACTGAATTCATTTATTGTCATTCTGTGGTACAATAAGATTCAATATGCAGATCTTCCATACACTTATTTTGTCTTATAAAATGATGAAATAATGATAATAATAATAGGATAAAAATAATGAAAAATTTACAACATGAAAGTACAAGTACAATAAACATGTAGATACAGAGCAGATATTACATAAAGTGGCTCAGGTTGTGCAATGTTACAGTTGTAGTGCAAGTTAATAGTGAGGTAATTGTAATTATAAGTACAAACAGTTCTACTGGAAGCACTTGACGGACTGATTGAGTGCGTTTATAGCTCTTGGGATGAAACTATTTCTGAGCCTTGAAGTCTGTGCAAGAAAGGCTCTGAAACATTTGCCACATTAGAGAAGTTCAAATAGACTGTGGCATGGCTGTGTGGAATCCATGAAGATGCAGGTGGCTTTCTTTAGGTAGTGTGTGCTATAAATGTCCTCTTGGGCTGGAAGCTGTATCCCAATATTCCTCTGCGCTCTCGCCACAACCCACTGTAGAGCCTTCCGATCAGCCGCTGGGCAGCTATGATACCATGTACACTCACAATGGGTTAAAATACTCTGAGTGGTGCACTGAGTGTAACAACGCTAATGCAACTATGGTATTTGGAATAGTTTGTTCATTCCATGTACCATTATATTGTTACAGAATGATTACAATCAAGTGAATTAAATTTGTAAATGGTATGCAGATAATTTCAATATATTTGATAAATCCTGTGTCACTGATCCAAATCTGAAAAAAGGGAGACAAACACAGAAACAGTAGCCGACAGTTTGGGAGGCTGTCGTGAGAATGTGCGTGAATTTACACCAAGTTTAGTTTTTATACATCGCGATGGGAACATGCAAGTGGGTGTACGTAGCATTTTTGAGCATATGCACCATTTATACATGAGGGGCCCTGGACTTTGACACAAACTGATGAATATACGAAAGCCTGGTCTGCAATAGAAATAAAATCTTGCTGTACTTCTTTATATGCTCTGCTCTGTGCCCCAATAAATAAAACTACTAAACGAATAAAAATATACTAATAATCCAATTGTCTATCGTTCACTCAGAATATGGAACCAATGCAGGAAACACTTTAAGACAGAGAAGCTTTCATTTGTTGCACCTCTACATGATAATCACCTTTTTTACCCTCTCAAACCTACATAGTATTTAAAGTTGGGAAAACGTTTGGGCCTAAAACACTTAAGATAATTGTATATAGATAATGCATCTTATGAACAATTACTCTTCAAATTTAACTTCCCATCAAGAGAATTTTCCCATTATTTTCAAATCAGAAAACTTTGCTGAAAGGAACCTGTCCAATTTTCCTGACCTCCCACCTAATTCTGCTCCAGAAGATATTGATCAGTGTTAATGAGTCAGACAACATCTCAAAAATATATAAAAAATATTTTAAAGTCCCTTACTTTCAGAGATGCCAGGGCACAGTGGGAAAAGGATCTTTCACTTAGTATTTCAGAAAAGGAGTGTAAGACAGTCATGCACGGCAAACACTCTAGCTCCTTATGCACAAAGTATTCCGTTATTTCACTTAAAATGTTTTATCAAGCACATTTATCTTGGTTAAAATTGTCCAAAATGTATCTAGGCCAGGAATCAACCTGTGAACTTTGCAATCTAATTCCAGCCTCACTGGGCTACATGTTTTGGGTGTGTACCAAATTAACATCATTCTGGACAAACATCTTTGAATACCTATCAGACAGCCCCGGTGTCACTATCACTCCTAACCCATTAACAGCTGTGTTTGGTGTACTTCCAGAAGGGCTTAAAGTGGAGAAGGACAAATTAATTGTAACTGCCAATACCACAACTACTAGCACATTGACTTATCTTGCTCTACTGGAAGAATCCCTGCTCACCAGTTATAAAAAATCAGCATTTAACTGATATTCCATACTATTTGAAATTGGAAAAAATTTAATTAATTCAAAAGAAGTTAATTACCAGCAAAAACAGGTCACTAATTAAGAAAAAGGGTTCGAATGATAACTTGCAGCCACTGCGGCCCTCCAGGACTGGAGTTTGAGTACCGTGTTAATGTGTGCATTAATGTCATCCCATCCAAGGCTGGTTTCCACCTCAGGACCAGTAAAAATCGGAATATGAACCTGTTCCCTGAACTGAATAATTACAATCAGAGGATGAATGTGAAGGCTCCAATACATTACTGAACTATGTTTAGGGCTCTATTGAAAAACCTTGTCATCATTAATTCTTTGATTAAAACAATTGTAACTTACAGTTAACTAGTCAACATCTTTGCGCACCCAAAACATGCAGGAATTGTGTTTTACTTTTCAACTAATTACATAATAGGATAAAAGTTTCAATAATGAAAGCCTTTATGCCTTGAAAGTATGGTGGGATTTTCCCACTTTAATTTAAAATCCTACGTGGTTTAACTTAATATAGACGTGATAACGGCAATCCCATGCCGAAACTCAAGCCCTGTTATATATTGCAATGGTTGCTTTTGCTCCAAGATCTATTTTACCTGTTCCTGCATTTGGTGCTAAACTATAGACCATGGCTGCAAGCTACATTGGGTACTCACAGAGCAATTAATATTTGAAAACAAAAAGACTACTATAATTAATTCGACAGAAACCTTTGTTTTGCCAATGAGGAAAGGCTATTCCCCTAAGACATATGCAAGTCTACCATGTTAGACAGAGAGGAAAAAATCCTGTAATTCACTCAGTGTCCACAGTAGGCTCAATGGGAAAGACCTGAAATTTTCATTCCAGTTTCAACATGTAAACTAGAGCAAAGAAGGACCATATTAAAATGATTATCATACCACCTTTTCATAAATACATACAAGGCCAAATGCATAATAGCCTCAGGAAAACAGTCATCATTAACAGTTTTTGTTCTACCGGTTTTTCCTGAATAAAAAAAAAAAAAATCAAAAGTGGACACCACCACAATTACACTTGAAAAACACCCAACTGTTCATCTTCTAATATGAACTACAGTTCCCTAAAATCAATAAACATACAATTAATTGACAATTAGCTATCTGGCAGGAAAAAAATCATACCAACCCAAATTCCAGAAAAGCTGGGAAGTATGGATAATAAAAATAATTGGGACAGTATGGAAAATGCTAACAAAAACAAAATGGAGTGATTCATGAATTCATTTCGTCTTCTACCTATATTGAAAAACACTATCACATTTCTTAATGTTTTACCTTGTGAATTTAATAGTTTTTGTTAAAATATACACAACAACTGGATGGCAACATGTGTTGTACCAAAATCTGTACATATCTTTCTTCATTAATGGTGCAAGTGGTCCATGGAATGGGGACTGACACACTCACTGACACACTCCCATACCTTCACAGGTGTTGGCCTTTAGCCCTGATGCTGATAACAGCTTGGATGGTCCTTTTCATTTTTGGCTCAGGGAACACAACAGCTGTTTTTTTCAAAAAAGTATTTAAAATGTTGACTCGCTGGACCAGAAAACACTATTCCACTGTGCTGCTTTCTAGATCATATGAAACCAAACCCCAGGAAATCAGTGACAGTTCTGGACAATGCTTAATTATGGCTTCTGCTTTGTAGATGCAGCAGCAGATAATGGTGTTGAGTGATAAAGTATGTCCAAACTCATGTCATAATATCCATTACAGACTTACAAGTTTTTAAACCAAGTGACGTCTCAGACATCGGAAATCATGCACAGTCAGAATTTGACCAATATCTTGAATCTTTTAATTATAGTGCACACTGTAGAAGGTGAAATGCCCACAATCCTGATTTGTCTTTGAGAAGCATTGTTCTCAAACTGCTGCATTACTCGCTGATCACCCCATTGGCAAATTTGTGAGCCTTCACCCATTTTTGCTCTTGAAAGACTAGGTGTTTCTCACCTGTTTCACATCACTTTGTTGTTTCAACTTGTCACTTCATTACTAATCATAAATTACCCTATCCCAACTTTTTACTTTCTTGTATACAAAGTACAGGAAAAGTATTGTAATCGTCCAAAAATTCGACCTTGAGATTTTGATGAATCTGTTTTGATGTTTTAGACCTCCCTGAGTCTTAAAGTACAATTTTTGGAATTGTGTGTGTGTGTGTGTGTGTATGTGTGTGTGTGGGTGGGTGTTTGTGTGTGTGTGGGTGGGTGTTTGTGTGTGTGTGGGTGGGTGTTTGTGTGTGTGTGGGTGGGTGTGTGTATGTAAACAAGATAACCTGAGTATACTTTCACTTAAGTCAACCAAATTTTGCATACAAGTATTAGGTACAAAACATAGATTTCTATCAACTTTTGAGCTATTTCCACTAACCAGAAGTGGTACTTTTTTATTGGTGCAGCTGCAGAGTTTGATATACTCAACTTTACTTTTATAATAATTGTTATATTTATTATTAATTTGATTTGATTTGTTGTTGATGGTTCTTTAATGCACATAACATAAAAATATAAGCATTGTCTTGTGGTTTACTCCTCAAATATTCATTCCCATATCTGAGTATAAGAGAAACTCTAGGGAAGACCACTCCGATTTTTTGGAATGTGCTGCAGACATTGATTTCAGAATGAACGTATATCTACAAAAAAACAATGCACTTGATTAAGTAAAATATGAAATACTTTGTCTTTGTGTTGTCCCAACTTTTAAGGAATTGGCATTGACACTAATGTGCACTAAAAAAAATTACATTCTTTATCAACATCCATCTATTCATGGAACAGCAAGAAACGTACTGATTAAAACACTCACATTTATAAGACGTTCAGTGTACAATGTTTAAGAAATTAAGCCAACTACTATGAATCTTCACTAAGACACTGAAGAAAAGCTGCAGAGAAAGACTAAAAAACACTTTATTTAAATTACACTTCAGAGCAGTGAAGGTGCAAAAAAAATCTGTTATACAAAAAAAAAGTCGCCCACAGTGCAAGGCAGGCTCATCCACATCATTTGTAGCAAACATGTTATAAATGTCATTACAACAGATGACTCAGCAAAATGCTTAATTAAAAAAAAAAAGAACGAAAAAAAGGGCTTCCAATGTAAAGGTAATAAAATAACCTTCAATGTGTTACCACAACCCACTACTAAAGAAAAATGATCATTTAATGAAAAATGCCATTAATTTAAATTTTAATTCCAGTAAGTGCTTTCTCCTATAATTTGAAACTTTAAGGAACGTTTTATTTATAGTCACTGAGAACTATCTATGGGAATTAAGTTACAGAATAGAGTTTCAACTGCACTTTTCTTTAAAAAGAATTTGAGTTATCCCATTTTGAGGTTTATAAGCAATAGTTGACAAAGTTAAACACTCTTCAAAAGCTTCCTTACGAATAGCACAATATAAAACCAGAACTGTCTTCTAAATTTGCTTTCACAGTACCAAAAAGGTATGACCATGACTGGAATACCACTATAATATCTTCAGACTAAGACCTTTTACATACTGAAGGAAATATTAATCAAAGACCTGCTTGTATCATGCTCTTATCACTATACTCCTTTGACATCCTGAAAATTGCCTCACGCCACGGCAAAAAGCTACTCTCAAAACATAATGCTACTATTACCATACTTCCTAACAGGGATAATGCTAGAGGTCTGTTCAGTGCACAGCAAATATAATACTCTGCATTAAAGCTGAAGACATTGGTATGCTTTTAATGGATCAAACATTACCTTGTGAAATGGCCTGTGAATTTGCTATGTAACTCTGTCATGAAGCCTTTTCTTAGAAGTAGTAGCAATCTCACCAGTGTAACAGAGAGGTTGCACCTCTGAAGTGCAAATGATTTTCTCATTTTTGGACAGGCTGTTCCACTTCACTCAAGGAATTTAGTTAAATCAGTTTAATCTAACTTACTTAGATTCTTGGTAAGTTATCTGGTAAAAGGTCATCATGCGTGGTTTGTGAGAACATAAGAGATTTGACAAACAAGAGGAGACTATTTTGTCCATCAAAGTTGTTTGTTTCTCTAATAGCTAAGCTATCCCAAAGGACATCTTCGTTATCCTTTGATAGCTTTTTTAGTGAGTGAGTGAATGAGTGTCTCAACTTTGGATGAATTGATGATGGATGGATATACTCACACAGAGTGGATTCAGAAAGTATTCAGACCCCTTCAATTTCTGCAAACTTTATAGGACTATAGATTTAAAATTTTTTGCTCATATATCTATACTCACAAGTTTAGCACACACATTTTATTTTTTTTCCCCCGTGGGAAATGCCTTCCCTTGTTTCCCACCTGCACAACATAGTTAAAGCCCAACACAGCACAAAACACACTTCTTTCATTTTTCTTTCTCTTCTCTTTCTCTTCTCTCTCTCGCTCTCTCTCTCTTCCCCTCCATTCTTACTACAGCAAGCTTTGCCCACCCAACTCTGGCTCCTGGAGTAGTGGCAGCTGGTTTCTTTTATAAGGCACCTAAAGTGATCCAGGTATCCAGTGATCTTCTTCCGGCAGCACTTTCAGGTGTGGTGGAAGTACTGCACCACAGAGCTCAGCCGTTCCTGCAATAAACCCTGGTGGTGCCCACAGAACCCAACAAGGCTGTCAAAAGGCACCATTGCAACCCAGGGAGACTGCCATCTATCGATCCACGAGAGATAATGACCTGAATATGCTCTCTCCCCTAGGTAAGGGCCCTGGCCGTCTGCATATATATATTATATTCTCTCTATATATTGAAATAGTTTACTGTCAAATAAATGCAAAGAGTACGCAACACGTGTTTCGCCCTCATTCTGGGCTCATCAGGCGTACACACTCCACTGCACTCCCTCTCAGGAATCGAACCTCGGACGTCAGAGCCAAAGGCGATGCCCCTAACGTTGCCGCTCAATCAGCATCAACGTGTTTCACTGTGTAAAGAGTTAACTTTTGTGCTCTTTTGTGTTTACCAAAACAATCTGCTCCTGCTACTGTTTCAGGGGCCATGCCCAAGCACCAACGGAAGATACTAACGACTGCTGAAAAGGTAAAAGTTTTGGATATGTTGAAGGAAAGGAACAGCTACGCCGCTGTAGGACGCCATTACGGCATCAATGAGTCCACGGTTCGTTATACAGTGATCATAATATATCTAATATAACTGGGTAAGTAAGTAAAACAAGTGCATTAATGTATTACTTCGCAGATTTTCACTTTTCACGGGGGTTTCTGGAACGCAACCCCTTCGATCGAGGAGGGATCACTGTATATTATATGATACACGAACACACATACTTAGCCTTTAGTATACTTCCTGAAGAACAGAAGATTATTACATTCAATTTCACTTATATTTTCCAAAGAATATTTCTTTTCGCTAAATAACCTTTGAGCTACTTTGTGCTTATACAAAGAAATATCTGAGTACAAGCAGCCAGTTTAATAGTTTTATTAATTGAAACTACAGTACATATAATAGCATCATTGTGCACTTGTACGTACATCTATTAACAGGCTACTTTGCTGAAACAATCATAATCTAGTAACTGGTATTAAAATGTAACTGGCAATGAGAATACTGCTCTTCTGTGCTTCAGCATAATAGAGCGATGCAAAAACTGAATAAAATAACGAAGCAGAATCTGTTTAGCAACACATATTTTGAACATAGCAGATATAAGTGTCAACATAATATAATCATTTAAAACATCTCAAAAATACTTTAAATGCCTTTACTGATGATTAACTTTAAAAGCAACTTAAATAAAATAGCCATCTATTTTCTTTTACTTTGTTTAAGGTGAATCCTGACAAATAAGCTATTCATTGGTGCAGTAATATCTACAGGTTTCAGTAGACAAATTTACTGTACTGTTTTACAAAAAACTGAAAAACTCCCAGTTGCATTTCTGCCTTGTCTCTGTTTCGAGTTTGCACAGCAGACTAAAGCCACCTAAACATCAGCTGCTGCATTTCTCTTCACTACCTGCCCTCTTTCCCTCAGAGGAAGCAGCAGTCAGTCTGTGCAACTAACAGCGCCATTTTGTTCACCAAGATGCTGCATGACAAATTATAAATTAGGGACAAATTCTTTGATTCAATGAAATAGGACATAATGTCTGAATTGCGATACATCTACAAATGGAAAAAAAATGAAGACATTGCAATGCTGCCTACACACTTACATCCCACAGAGCAAAAAGAAAACTGTGAAAGAATATTTAAAAGAACAACATGACTACATGAAAAGATCTCCAGATCTCTTGCTGCAGCCAATGTCCCTGTTCATACCTCCACAATAAGCAGCAAGCAGAAAAGTAATGGCATTCATGGAAAGGTAGCTAAGAGAAATCTTTTGTTCTCAGGAATAAAGAAAGCCCCTGAGGAACTGAAGAGATGACAAGAAGACAAAGTGGTAACTCCAATTTGTTACAGTGACTATGACTTTAGTTTATTGATTCAATCTCTGGTGCCCATTTAAAAAGTATACCTAATTTATCCACAGTTTTTATTTGACGTTATCAAACAGAGCATGTATTTAAGTTGCTAGTTCCAAACTAACGAAGTAGCTCCTCTGTCTAGTGCTTCATAATGCGACTCCACAGCTTTGGAGTTTACAAAATGACACCCATGGGATTTGTTAATGCTGTGACAAATGCTCTATAAAGAAAAATCTGTACTAGGCATTTATGATCTTTCTTTTTCTAAAACCATAAATACATGAAGAAGTACTGTACATAAATTAATACCTAGACATTTACAAACTAATGAACTGTAAGAAAAACAGTAATCCAGTACATTTTTTTTGGAATTTCAACAGTGTTTGAGAAAATCTGAGAGAGAGAGAGAGAGAGAGAGAGAGAGAAATACTATCTGTTTTATCTAACTGTATCTAACGTTACATTTTTAGAAACTTTCAAAACCCCATTTTAGTTTCTTTTTAAACTTTACCGCTGTAAAAATCACCCTCTTTGTAAACAAATGTTATTTACTTTTTATTTAGAAACTAGACATTAAGCCTGTTACAATAACGGGTGCTAGAATAGTAGTGCATAAACATTAGTAGGAACAGTCTATATTAAATGTCAAAGGACCGTCTATTTTCTGTTACAGTAATACTGGCTTGTATATGTGGCTGTAATATGCGTCACTGTATTGTGTGCCTTTAATTTTCTCTCACAGTAATATGTCTCTCCAGCAAGTATTTTAATCTGTGCTGGGGTGCAGCTGATTATTGTATGTATGGCGTCTCCCCAGCAACGGATTTTATGTGCGTGAAAATAAATCTACTTTTAAAAGTCATCCTATTATAATATCATGAAAATTCGTATATTTAGGAAAACACTTTACACTTTACCAGGCCATGTTTGTTAATCGCAAATCTGACATCCTCAGAGTGAACACTTGCACAACAACAAACACTAATCCCACCTCTTTGGGGAAGCTGGTCTCCGCGTCTCAGTACCCGATTGTATTTTTCATGCGTTATGTTTTAGGTCTTACCTCATTTACCAAAATCCGATTGGATCGGCCGCGCGATATTTTATAGGTCCCGCCCTCTCTGTCTTGTGTGACGCATCAGGCAGCCTTTGAAGCATTGCACCGTGCCCCGCACATGCGCACTTCACCAGAAGACACACACACACGGACACATGGACGCACACAGGGATTTTATTAAAGAGGATGTAAGGTTTTTTTTTTTTTTAATTTAAACATGTGTTTACTCATTTCATTTGTGCTATAAGTCTTTTCTTTTTAATTTAAATGAAATGTCAATGATATGCTACATTTAGAGTTACTTGTTATGAAAGACTGATGTCAAACCAACAAATAAAGCTGTCTACGGTACACTTATTACACAAAACACACCATCCATTTTCCCAGCCTACATTATTTCTTCATTTTGCTAGTCAATGACCGATTTCTTTCCTAAATTAAATAACTCCAAAAGGTCATGATGCTTAGCTACTAATACATAAACCTAATTATCCCTAACTTTAACATAAGTAACACAAACATCTTTTGAATTTACAGACAAAAGACAACCACTACTTCTTTTGACTTTATTCTTTTAATAAAATATGCACTTTTTAAATATAATGCTGACCAAACACATTCAAGCGTAATTAACAGTCAAGCACCAGTTAAGACCACATTAAAAATAAAAAACATTTTCATATCTCCAAAAGAAAAGCAATCCAATTCATGCAATAATTACCTTAAGCTATACATACTATATATATATATATATATATATATATATATATATATATATATATATATATATATATATATATATATATATATATATATATACAGTAATCCCTCCTCCATCGCGGGGGTTGCGTTCCAGAGCCACCCGCGAATTAAGAAAATCCGCGAAGTAGAAACCATATGTTTATATGGTTATTTTTATATTGTCATGCTTGGGTCACAGATTTGCGCAGAAACACAGGAGGTTGTAGAGAGACAGGAACGTTATTCAAACACTGCAAACAAACATTTGTCTCTTTTTCAAAAGTTTAAACTGTTCTCCATGACAAGACAGAGATGACAGTTCTGTCTCACAATTAAAAGAATGCAAACATATCTTCCTCTTCAAAGGAAACAGAGAGGAAAGCAAACAAATCAATAGGGCTGTTTTTCTTTTAAGTATGCGAAGCACCGCCGGTACAAAGCTGTTGAAGGCGGCAGCTCACACCCCCTCCGTCAGGAGCAGAGCGAGAGAGAGAGAGAGAGAGACAGAGAAAAACAAAGTCAAAAATCAATACATGCCCTTTGAGCTTTTAAGTATGTGAAGCACCGTGCAGCATGTCGCTTCAGGAAGCAGCTGCACACAGAAGGTAGCAACGTGAAGATAATCTTTCAGCATTTTTAGACGAGCGTCCGTATCATCTAGGTGTGCGAACAGCCCCCCTGCTCACACCCCCTACGTCAGGATCTGAGAAAGTCAGCGCAAGAGAGAGAGAGAGAGAGAGAAAGTAAGTTGGGTAGCTTCTCAGCCATCTGCCAATAGCGTCCCTTGTATGAAATCAACTGGGCAAACCAACTGAGGAAGCATGTACCAGAAATTAAAAGACCCATTGTCCTCAGAAATCCGCGAACCAGCAAAAAATCTGCGATATATATTTAAATATGCTTACATATAAAATCCGTGATAGAGTGAAGCCACGAAAGGCAAGCGCGATATAGCGAGGGATCACTGTATATATATTATACATACACACACACACACACACATATGGCAAAGCCCTCACTGACTCACTCATCACTAATTCTCGGTGGTATGACGCCACTGTCGGCCGCCATATTGAACTTTCCAACGGTCTTTGTTACTTATGGGCCCATCTTCAAGAAATTTGGTACGCAGGTTCCCAACGCTAACTGAATCCTACTTATGTACATATATACGTCCGTAGCCTGCAGCAATTCACCTTGTGAGGTGGCATTGGGTCCCCCATCCCCACGCCTCCCACGTAGTTGGCTACCTGCCTATATAAGGCCATCCATCACTCCAGTCTCTTCATTCCCTTCCTTGCTTCACCACAGTATTGACGTCTCCCTGCTGATAACTGCAGCCTTTTTATTTAATCCAAGGCTTCTCCGCTGTTTTATTGTTCGTTTATTACAATTATAGTTATTGTGTAGGTATTTTAGACTTAGTTTACATTGTTCAAGTATCCATTTCCTTTATCGTTCCAACCGTACCCCCATTAACATGTCTATCGAGGTGATCACCATCGATCAAAGAACTGTCACTTACTGAGTGGTTTCCATGCCCGGAGATGGAGACTGCCTTTTCAATTCTCTGTGTTACATATTGCACGGCCATATCAGGCTCACTCTTGATATCCGGAGGAACATTGTGTCTTATGTATTGAATGACTGGGACAGGTTCAAGGTGTGAACTGATGATGGTACAGGAGATAATTATACTACACAGGAGCACTATAAGAGTGAAATGCCTATGGTTCTGCATGTGAGTTGATGGCTGCCACTGAATTGTTCGGTTTTCGCTTTCAAGTGTACCGAAATGGCCAAATATTTTACACCTTTGGATAACCGCCAATGCCTCTTAAACATCTTAGACTCACAGGTGACGCTTTGAGTAGTGGACACTTTGATGTTTATGAATGTTTAAACTCTCAAAAGCTGGATGCGAAGTTATCGATGAAACCCATTTCAATTCAAACGCCTCCAATTTCCAGTAAGGCTCTGCTTCACAATGACAATTAATAAGTCTCAGGGACAGACCCTACAAAAGGTTGGCATTGATTTGAGGCAAGATTGCTTTTCACATGGCCAACTATACGTTGCATGCTCAAGAGTGAGCTCAGCGCACAGCTTGGTCATATTACAACTGGAGGGCCAAACAGACAACATGGTATACAAAGAGATCCTTAACAAATAATTATTGGTACATTTTCCCTCTGTTTATTATTTAAAATTTTAAAGCAGTACTTCACCACTGCGAAGCGCGGGTATTTTGCTAGTATAATATTATATATATATATTATATACACACATACATAGGCACTCACAAACGCATGGGTAGCAGCTTAAGGACCAGACATGCATCACGAAAAGTTGTGCCGGGGACAATGGCAGGGTACTAACCTCTCTCTCTCTCTCTCTTCTCGTAGAAAAGACGAAGCACAGCCGCCATAATCCTTCCCAGACAACCAAGAGAACAATACTTCCGGGTCCCTTTCTCTCCTCTGGTCCCCCACTGATGAAGTCCACTACCCATCCACCACCACGCCTTCCCAGCATTCCATGTGCCTAATTTCCGGTCCGGCTCTTTAAATTGTCCGTCCACCCATCCTTTTCTGTCTTATGATTTCTTGGAAATATTTGACCTTGTTTAATTTACAGTATACAGGGTCCAAAACCCCAAACCTTGATGAGTTTGTTCTTGTCTTATTACAAAATATACATATACATATACATATATACACACATATACACACACATATACATATATACACACATATACACACACATATACACACATATACATATACATATATACATTGTGAGAGATGGCCGGCAGTTTATCCCGGCCAACACTCCCAGGCCGCTAGATGGAGTCCTCTCTGCAACGTGGAGGTGCCCCGAATTCCTGCAGGGCATCATGGACAATGGAGTTCAGCTTCACAGCCCTGCTGGATACTGTGGGGGCCACCAGGGGATGCTGCAGGGATGCACAGGGATTTATATTTTCCTTATAGCCCAGAAGAACTCCCTAGTCACGGGGATGGAAGAAATGAAGTACTTCCGGGCTGAAGTAAAAGAAGAGTTTTCATCTGACCCGGAAGTGCTATGGAATCACATGGACTGAAGGACAGAAGCACTTCCGGGTTGAGCACTATAAAAAGGACTGTGGGAAACCCAACAGACTGAGCCGGAGTTGGGAGGGAGTGCGACAGAGCTGCTGGGAGGAGAGGAGGATTGATTATTGTTGATTTATTGTTATTGTATTGATTATTGAGTATTTTGGAGATGGAGGTGCTTTGTGCACAGTATTGCAGAAATTAAATTCATTTCTAATACTTTTACCTGGTGTCTGGACATGTTGTCTGCGGGTTTGGAGGAGCGTCAGCACCCCCTATTGTCACAACATATACGTATACACACACACACACACACACACACAGACATATTCCATTTACAATAAGCACAGCTACATCAAACATGGTAACAAGCCCCCAGGTTTTTACTGAACAGATTGTCACTGTAAGTGGAGCCAACACCAACAACTTACAACTATAAGCAGAAGCAGTTTACGTATATACCATTATCTTGATCAATTAGGTACAAAAAATGCATAATGCTTTACAAGTTTAAATAATAATATGAAAACATTAAAAAATAAGCTTATAAATATATATTCATACATAAATTTCAATACAAATCATTAATTTTGCTATGCACAACAGCTAGAATCTTCTTAATTCCAAGTAATCAAGTCTGTTCTACATGTTTCCATAAACAAAACTTAAATTACTAAAAATTAGTCAAATTAGTTTGAAGTAACTCTTTTACACACAGACACATTTCAAAAGCAAACAGAAATGTCTTTACACCACATAAGAAATTTGTGCCATGCATAAAGACACTTTATAAATTACACATTTTATTTCAATAAGAGACTTATAGACAAAAACCAAGCAGCATGAAAATAAGTGTGAAATTACATCAGAAGACATTTAACTTAGTAGAAATGCTGACATCTTTGTTACAAAATCAGGGGAACTGAAATAACAAAAACTATCAGATTTCTGCTTCAACAATGAGACACGGCAGTCAAAAGTTTGTGTAAAATGTTCAGATACGAGAGTCTTTAGATACTAAAACTGATCAAGTGAGATGGCTAAATTGCAGAGCCAGCATTTACTCGCACACATTAATAGAGAGTACAATGTCAAAACCACATTCAATTATATTACGACACCCAAGTCTTAATAGTGCAAGCTGTACCCTGCATTACAAAAGGAGCAGCTCGAGTTATCTGCAGCTGAAATTTTGTAACGCATTCTTTAGCCATAACGAACAACAACTTAGTTCTTTTTTTTAGGTTAGACTTTTCACAAAGCTGTGCTGCAGCGATAACATTTTACATGCACTATATTTATTATTAAAGACAAATTAAACAGAAACACTGCATGTCATATCTTACTGCAACACCTTACAGCTCCAACAACAGCAGATGAGCGGTGCCATTCAGAACATCCCAAAATGCTGACTACATCCATAGCATTAAAATCTATTCTTATTTCAACACAAAGCACCAAGCTGCAAGAAATGCATCTCCCAAAACACTTAAATTACCAGTTTGATCTTAGATTGTATCCAAACCAAGAACAATAGTACCACGCTGCCAGGGACAACAGAAAACCACACTTCTAAAACTTTTAAACCCAAATCTGAGCTGTACTGCAGTTATATCAGACACAGACTCCAATACTACAGTAATCTGAAAAAAAATCATGCCCTGGCAGGCAAAACAGACATATTGGTCAGAACTTAAGTAAACAGAGAGCTGTGTGCCCAACCTGTAGGTGGGGATGGGGCATCACAAACAGACATGGACTCCAACATAGATTCCTATGTGCACGAGATGAACTGAGAGAGGTAAAAACATAATGCATTTTGCAAAAGCCTAGTCCAGCCACCTGCTGATCAGTAGTGCTTTACTTTCCAGATTTACAAGCAAAATCTACAACTTCACAAAGCTCAGCCCTAGTCATTCAGGTCCTCCACAAGGCTGGGTCCTGTCATGCACTCAGTAAAGTCATCTCAATCTCAATGACCCAGAACTGGATATACTAGTTAAAAAATGAATGAAGCCATGTTCATAAAAAATCTGAGGATGAATGCAGAACCTCTGGTCATTTATCATGGCTGTGTATTGCACAATATTAAAATTGGAATAAT
The DNA here is from genome assembly GCF_900747795.2 of Erpetoichthys calabaricus. Lineage (NCBI taxonomy): Eukaryota > Metazoa > Chordata > Cladistia > Polypteriformes > Polypteridae > Erpetoichthys > Erpetoichthys calabaricus. The sequence continues at coordinate 265,849,673 of NC_041397.2, read as the reverse complement.
CTCACCGCTCACTCAGCTGACAACTTCAATTCTTACTCCTCCACATGGTTTCCTTCATCCTTCATAACCACAGGCCAAAGAAAGCAACTGGTTGGAATCTTTAATGGCATTACCAGAAAACTGGTCTCACTATCCACTCTGAAGTTTACATTAGTTTACTCAAGCATAGGGGTGACCTGAATAAAGTATGCTTCTCTTGCAGTACCTCTGTTAAAAACAAAAGGTAGCAGTAATCCCAAATACAAAATCTTATACTTCATCTCCTCCAAGCGTTACAGAGCTAATTTTGGGACAAACTTAGTAAAATACATGAGCAGGTTTTTCCAGTTATTCCCTCTTACTTGCCATGAAATTGTCCCTAAAGCTTTAGAGTTGTTGCTATCAATCTTCACCTCAACGATTACTTTTCAGTTTCAGAAATTAATACAAAATCCAGTTCTTCCTCTGCAAAATCTGATCCTATCCATACCTCTCCTGATATCAGTTATCTGCACCACCACTTCACCAAATTTTTTACTATAGTGGACTCTCTATTCAGTGTTATGGTGATGACATATACATACTACTGGTCTGCTGCACCAATCTCTCACAGAATGAATCTCCAATTTAAGCAACTGGCTGAATGTTAATTTCCTCAAAAAAATGTACTGATAAAACTGACATTTTGTTAGTTGTTTTAAAATCCAGTTTCCAAGGTATTCATTCTTAGTACTAACATTGATGGTGTAATCCATCAAAAACGGTTTATAATAATGATGTATTACTGGATTCTTCATTAATCTTTGAGCCTAATAAAAGCAGACTTACATTTTTTCATCTCTTCAGCATTGCTCACATTCACATTTTATTTAACATGAGAGATGCTGAAACACTGGTTCATGCTTTCATTACATTCCAACTTGATTACTGTAATTCCCTGTTCACTGGTCTCGAAGCTAAAACAGCCAACAGACTCCAGTCTATTAATCAGAATCACCTTTATTAGAGAGTACTTAATGTACAGGAATTTAACTTGGTACATCTGGAGCTGCTTACAACATCACATCATACAAATAATATAAAAAGTATAAGTTTTAAAAAACAACTTAATACAAATTTTATAGAATAGTGCAATTATAAGAGATATGCAAATGATGATGAGTAAGTGAAAGTATGTAGTATGTGTGCACATCCACACACATGCATGTACATATACTGTACAGTCACACACCTCCATACAGTATCCATATTACTAACCGAGAATGCTAAACCGGATGATGGACGCAGGCACATCCGGCAATGGGCCGTAGCTGCAAAAAGACGTACTGCGCAGGCGCAAAAAGAGTCCGCGAGGGTCGGCTGAGGAGCCGAGAAAGGCGGATAGAAGAGGGCGAGAGAGGCGGATGAGGGGCCGCGAGAGGCGGACAAGACCACAGAAAAAAGGAGTGAGCACAGGAAAAATGGAGAAATGAGGCGCAAAGAGCACCGAAAAAAGGAAACGGCACATAAAAAAGTATTCAAACGCAAGCAAAGCACGAAACACATTGCACACGAAACTAGACCCAAAAAAAAAAAAAAAAAAAAAAAAGAGTCTCGCGCACAACAGCAAGGCACCCCCCCCCCCCCTACAGGCACCGGACGGGACACACACCAAGAGGGGGATTCAACAAGCCCATGGAACACAAAAAAAAGAACACAAAACCACCCCACAGACCCTACAAGCAAGGGACGGGACACACACAAAGAGGGGGATTCAACAAGATACAGGAACACAAAAAGAAAGAAGACGCTCGCGCGACAACAATCCTCAACCCCATCCCCCCCCCCCCCCACACACACACACACACATCCATAAGAAGTGACACCCAAAGCCACATATTCTAAAGTGAACATCAACACCTTCACACTAGACAGCATAGGTGTCAGCATTGGTGGATCTCCTTACAATAAAGCACTATTAACCGTTCAACTGCAGAAAAAGAAACATATTAACAGTGACTGCGATCCTTCTTATTACTTATCCATATTTCGCATGCTGAGAAAGAAACAAGTCATGAATACACGGTCACGGGTACAAAACGAAAAGGAAAGGATAACAGGAACAAACACACGAAAACGAAAGAAACAACAAAATAGACGGCTATGCAGCATAGGTGGATCTCATTACCATAAGGCACTATTAACCGTTCAACCGCAGAAAAGTCTCCATATTAACAGTGAGTGCAATTCTCCTTATTACTTATCCATATTTCTAAAAGAAAAAATGTCTCGACTCCAAAAACGCAAAGCTCAACTAAAGCTTCTAACTAACGATGTACCTAAAAGTAAAAACTTTATGAACTGCATTAGATCCTACAATGGTTCATTTGCTTTTGCATATACCGGAGTAAATATCAGGCCACCAAAAGGCAATGGCCCATACTACTTTCGCATATGTGCACAAATACTGCATCGCATTGGAACAGTGCACCCTGAAACAAATCAACAACGCAAATATGCACAAATCTACATCCTAGATCCACATGACGCAAACTATCAATCAAAGTGCTGCATCGCAACAGGCACGGATTCAAAACGAAACACCTCCCGTCAGACATACGTTAATGGCAGCGAAGGCTACAACGGGCTTCTCACACAGCACAGGCAAATCGATTACAGCTCCAAAACAACACGTCCCAAATACTACACATGCAACAACGCGCCTCTCAAACGGCACAAGAAAAACATACACCAGTAAAATTCATTCGGATTAATGAATGTCATTTGCAATCATTGTCATTCAGTTCACTTCCCTGAAGAAACAACTGGAAATACAAGTTATACATTTACACGTTGTTGTCAAAAGGGTCAAATTAGACTGCCTTCTTTACATTCATATACTGAATATCTACAGAGGCTTATAACTGACGATGTACCTGAAAGTGAAATCTTTATCAACTACATTAGATCCTACAAATCGGTATCCACTATGAACATTAACGGTGGCACTGCACATGACATCCGTCTTGAAAAAATGTTGTTTATTGATGAATGTTCAATGGCATGAAGTCACTTACTCAACACCATTCATAAACTTCTACAAACGTTTATGAATAATAATATTCGATTTGAAGGAAAGGTACTTTTATGAGGAGGAGATTTTAGACAGTAATTAGCTATTCTTCCAGATGCCATGCACTCAGCTATTGTTCAGTGCACCTTAAAATACGCAGACAATTGGCATTGCTTTCAAAAGATACAGTTAGTAAAAAAGATACGATGTCCAGAACCAGATCATAACAATTGCTTATTACAACTGAGAGATGGTACACTCACCAATACAGCTGGACTTCAGGCACATATTATTACAATTCCTCAAGCCTTTATCTGCGACAACTTAGTTACAGAGACATTTCGAACAGCAATCTCATTAGACCAAATGCCCCTTTTAACACAACGCACTATATTATGTCCAAAAAATATTAATATGGAAAACATTAATACCCAAGTCATTCCATTACTTCCTGGAGAGACACAACTCTTTCTAAGCTCTGACAAACTTGACTCTGATCACAACAATAACCATCTTCATTGACCTTACAAGTTCTGAGCTGGAATTACCTTTTACACTTAAACGGCGTGTACAAAGAAATTTTCAAATAAACCTTTACACTGTGCCACACACTTTATTGTTTGCTTTCTATTTGCATCATCTACACCGTCACACTATTCTATATCTCATTCATACATCACGCTCTTTGTCATTCCCAACACCAGGGGTTGGCGAGCGAAGCGAGCAGGGGGCGGAGCCCCCTAGTATGACAGAATACATGAACATACAAAGAGGACAGGCTAGATTATTGGTTTGAGAGGGCTATAGCCCGGTCTAGGGGTCTGTTTGTTTTAGTTTGAAGTGAGCTGAAGCGTTTACAGTTGGGGAGTTTTTGGAATAAGTGATGAGCTGGTTGAGATGAGTCCGTGTTGATCCTTTTGACATGGCTAGTGACAAAAGAGGTATACAGTGATCCCTCGCTATATCGCGCTTCGCCTTTCGCGGCTTCACTCCATCGCGGATTTTATATGTAAGCATATTTAAATATATATCGCGGATTTTTCGCTGCTTCGCGGGTTTCTGCGGACAATAGGTCTTTTAATTTCTGGTACATGCTTCCTCAGTTGGTTTGCCCAGTTGATTTCATACAAGGGACGCTATTGGCAGATGGCTGAGAAGCTATCCAGCTTACTTTCTCTCTCTCTCTCTCTCTCTCTCTCTCTCTCTCTCTCTCTCTCTCTCTCTCTCTCTCTCTCTCTCTCTCTCTCTCTCTCTCTCTCTCTCTCTCTCTCTCTCTCTCTCTCTCTCTCTCTCTCTCTCTCTCTCTTGCGCTGACGTAGGGGGGTGTGAGCAGGGGGGCTGTGTGCAGCTGCTTCCTGAAGGACAGGCTGCACGGAGCTTCGCATACTTAAAAGCTCAAAGGGCACGTATTGATTTTTTTTATCTGTCTCTCGCTATCTCTCTCTCTCTTCCTGCTCCTGACAGAGGGGGTGTGAGCTGCCGCCTTCAACAGCTTTGTACCGGCGGTGCTTCGCATACTTAAAAGCCAAAAAGCCGTATTGATTTTTTTTTTGACTGCTTGCTTTGCACTCCTTTGAAAAGGAAGATATGTTTGCATTCTTTTAATTGTGAGACAGAACTGTCATCTCTGTCTTGTCATGGAGCACAGTTTAAACTTTTGAAAAAGAGACAAATGTTTGTTTGCAGTGTTTGAATAACGTTCCTGTCTCTCTACAACCTCCTGTGTTTCTGCGCAAATCTGTGACCCAAGCATGACAATATAAAAATAACCATATAAACATATGGTTTCTACTTCGCGGATTTTCCTATTTCGCGGGTGGCTCTGGAACGCAACCCCCGCGATGAAGGAGGGATTACTGTACAGGTCTACAACAGATGGAAGAGCACAGCCAACTACTGTATTTTCACAGCAGACCCAACAACAAGCTGTCATCTACTTTTGGAGCGTGCCGTTGCTGAACCAAACCAGACAACAATAGAGAATGGGATTACAATTTAAATTATGGCTTTGTAAAATTGTACTAGGATTGGCTGGGAAATATTTTATTTCTTTAGTTGGTGTAAAAAGTACAACCGCTGCTGAGCCTTGTAAGTGGTGGAAGAGGTGTTAATGTCCCAGTTGAGAGGGTTTGTGATAGATGGAATCTCTCAAATTTGATTGCACATCATACCTACTGCAGAGTCATTGATTTCTAGTAACTGCTGTTTGCAAAACTCAATAACCATTTCCACTGTCTTAGTGGTATTGAGGATCAAGTTATTGCTAAACCCCCAACTGCAAGAGTTCTTAAACACACGGAGAATACACAGTTTATCAGTCCTGCTCTTTATCAGTAATATTAGCTACTAATTTATTTGCTAAATGCTAACCAAATATAAACTTCTGCTCACCACCTGTAACGTTTTGCATGGTCTAACCCCATTGCCTAGTTGAGCTCCTTCACCCTTACAAACCTCTACATGTGCTTGATTGAGTTCACTGGCACTGGACTGTTTATGGTTCCTCAGAACAAATTATCTATGCACAGTAGCAGACCCCTGTTGTGGTGTGAAATTTTGCATTCAAGTTGATAAATATTTTGTATGTGTTTATTTGTAACTTAGACAAAGCAATGTAATATTAGTGTTACATTACTGATAATAACAGCAATGGTTTGATGGTTTAAGAACCCATTCCCCCCCTTTTAGGACTGAGTCTCTTTGTAATTTTACAACAGGGTTGTGGGAAGTGCCTCAAAAACAAATTTGAAGTCGCCCAGTCAACCCCCACAGGAAAGCTAGGCTGCCTCACTGCCAAGCTTTACCTTAACACATGGTTTGAAGGGCAGGTGTGAAGGTTTTCTGTTCCCCCCATTCGTCTGAAGTATGGCTGTTTGGAACTGGCTTATACCAAAAGCCTTTAAGTACCACAACACCCTATTGGCTCTAGGGGTAGGACAGAAAACCTATAAATTTGCTCACTCTCTCACTCTTACCAAACTGATGAAATACCATCTCACACCATGAACTGAAAAGGACAACACAACGAAGAGCACAGCTCGGCAGCCATATTGAGACAGGCATGCGGCCTGTTCTAAAGAAAGCTGACCACAAATGATGCCTTAACTAGAGACATTTTAAGTAACTGACAAGTCTTTGTGCCACCTGAAACTACACATCACCTTCTATCAGGTTGCATGGTTGCCAATATTCAAATGTATTTTGCATATTGTTATTATTTATGAATATTATCAATAATACATTATTTAAAATGTAACTTAACTCCTGCTTGTCTTTTACTACACCTAATTGCCTGAGGTTATAGATGTAGAAGGGAAGGTGGGGAAAAGTTATATGGTATAGTACCTTATAAACAGTGGTAAGTCTCTGAAATTTGAGGCATTCTGACAAAGGCTACATATTAATAATACAAAAGGGGAAAGTACAGTAATATATTACACTACCAAGACAAAACAACCCCAAACCTCAAAATTCTTTACCTTAATGAATCAGACTCTTCCCCATCTTCTCTCACATTTGAACTGCCTATCTTTTTTGCTAGTATTTACCATATTAACCCCAAGTTTCTGTCTATTTTGTTCCTCTTTATTACATTTTACACAGCTGTTTTTTGTTATTTTGATTTGTCTGTTTTCTCTTATGATTATTGTATCACTAGTTCTGTGTTTTATTGTTTTCTAATTAATGTTCTGTATAGTGACCTTGGATTTGAGAATAGCACTACATAAATAAAACATTTTCATTAAGGTACTGAAATCAAAACGTATGACATTGGAAAGAACATTGAATGTTTGAGGAGAGATCGTGGGTAGGAATATTGCCTAACCAGTTTTTTACTTCACATTTAAATTTGTATACTCCTACCAGAGTCAGCAACCCAATTTAAACTTTGAGCATCACATTCGCATCATTCCGCTTTTCAGCATGTGACATGGCTGGCAGATCCTGGAACCAGTCTGATTGCATTTGCAGCATTACATTTGCCTTATCTCTCATGCAGAGAGTAAGACCATGGCAATTTCCTGTTTTTGAAAATGAGTGCCCTGTAATAGGAATCTGACTGGCAGGTTCTTATTGGGACTAGAAGATTTCAGAACAGCCAGCCTTAAAGATCTAGTATTAATTTTTAGAACCATACACAGCAAAGAAAGAGAGCAACTAATACGGGAGAAACAAAAAAGATTCAGAAGACTGTCCTCCTCGTTTATAAAGACTTGCCCCCACTTCGAAATCCTCACAGTGCAACTAGATTTAGTAGAAGAATGGTATGGTCTGAGTGAGAGAGAAAGAGGGCAAAATGAACCACTACCAGAAACTGATTAATGAAAGTAATAATGTGGTAAGTGTGAGAGACACAGAGAGAAAGAGAGTAATGTGTGTTATGTGTGCAACCGCATTAACTGTAACTGTACAGTACTCAGATAATCAAAGCGTATAAAAATCCACTGAATGTAACCATATTTTAAAGCAAACAAACTTACACATAATCTGTTAAGGAGTTTTAAAACACAACAAGTGAAATAATAATGTAAAGCAGAAAATTAGGAAAAGTCATAAAATATGAAGCTGATAAAAATGTATACATTTGTCTCTTGCATAATTCAAGAAGGTTCAGGCTCCCCTAGACCCTAAACAGCAGATGAGAGTTAAGACTATGAAGCATTACACAACTGAGATGGAGAAGCTAAGTTGGTCACCAACTGCTCAGGTGCTCCACCAGTTTTTTACTACGGTGTACGTTGGAATGGTGGGGCTGTTTGGTGGCACAATGGTAGCACTGTTGTCTTGCCCCATAAAGACTGGGAGTTCACATTCCCATGGAGGTTAGGTGGATTGAGGATACTAAATTGGCCATGATGTGTGTTTGTGCATGAGTGTGTTCACCGTACTGGGACCCCATCCAGGGACTGTTATTGCCTTGCTCACAATGTCTGCACGGATAGCGTCTAGCTTCCCTATGACCCTGCTCTGGATGGATGGATGGATGGATGGATATTAACGTGGTGAAAAGGAAACCACACTTGAAAAAAGCTCACATGAAATTGGCTCAAAAAAACTATACAGGATACTCTGCAAAACCTTGCATGAGAGTTCTGTGAAGTTAATGGATAAAAATGGAGTAATCTGCCTTATTACCAAGTACCATGCATGGTAAAATAACAAAACAACATAGATCACCACTTGCAAAACATCACACTCACACTTTGGGATGATGGTGGCAGCATTATGTACAGGGGTTACTTTTCATTTGCAAGGACTTGCAGACTTGTCACAACAGATGGTAAAATGGAGCAGCTGAATATGGAGAGTGATATTCAAATCTTAAGAGTATGTAACAGATCTGAAACTGGCAGAATAATACAATGACTCCAAACACAAAGCTTAAGGTACTCTTGAAAGTTTAACAAGTTAGAAAATGTACACCTGGCACACAACATTCAGGTGCATTCAAGGACTATGCAGGCACCACAGCCCTCAATGGACAGAGTTCTGTCGATTGGTTCTAGAACCTTCTCAATATATTTCAGGGTGTCAGGGTCCAAAGGCAATGTCAGGGGGCAAAAGGCTGAAAATGGGGCTGGACAGGCTAGTCCATTATAGCAACCGTTCTCACTCACACATAATTTGAAATCACCGATTTACATAACCTAAATAAAAAAAATTAAAAAAAAATTTTTGCAATGAATTCCTTCTTTGTTTGAGCATGTCTCGTGGTTGTAATTTTTATGAAATGGGACTTGCAAAGCTATTCAGTTATGATAAATGTTATTCCCCAACAGAAGTGAAAGAAAATCTTTATTATAGCGAATGACCATTATGGATTACAGGTGAATGTAGCACTCTAGATGCTTGTGTAGCTAGTATGCTCATAAATAAAGCCCATCCTCACTTCTTTAATGCCTGCTTCATCTCATCATCTTTATCAGGCAGAGATATAAATTAACTCATATGATTACAGACTGTGATTGATGTGGAAACAAATAAAAGGCAGTACTCTGTTTTTGTATGGTTCTTGGTCCATGTCGTGATGCTGTTCAAATTTAAACACAAGTTCTTAATCAACCTACCAGGTATTCCCCCTTGAAAACTTTGACCATGGTATTATATGTATATTCCTTCAAAGAGAGGGTGGAGGGGTTGGGGTGGCATATGGGCTTACTCCTTGGAGCTTCACACACGCTGTTCCAAATACATTGTAAGGATGTTTATTTTGGCGGAGCAATATTTTATTAGTTTAGCAGCCTGCTAAAAAGCTGAACATTTTTCAGTAATTTATTGAGATGCATAGCCTGAAATTTGGACCGTCCCTGTCACTGGGATGTCTGGTCACTCTGGAAAATGATACTGGCAGTGAAACAGTGATTCATTGTTATCTGTAGACAAATGGTGCTTTCATGTTTGTTTAGTGTAAGGTTAATTCTGAGTAAATGTTTATCAGGTCTTGTCAAAGTCAGATCACAAAGCCAGTTAAGGATGAGAACACTGCCTTGATTGACACGTACATGGAGCCACTCAATTCATGGAAAGAGATGACTGACTTACAGATGCTGGCAACATTTCCTAAACATACTTGTCAATTACAAAAGTACGTGATTAGTTTCACATTCCATGTCCTTGCTAGTTACTGATAAACAGGACCCTAGGAGTCATGATTCTGCTACACTAGATTGTACTGGTTTTCTTATCAATACTTGTCCTTGTGCTAATGCAGCAGTGGGACTGGGTCACAGATAAAGAGGCTTTAATTAAAATGCTTTCTAAAAGTGCTAAAGGCAAAAGCTAACAATTCACAAGGATAGAAGTTATTCAAAATGATTAATATAAAATCAATTTGTGAAAATCATTTATCAGTAATAACTCTCACACTCTTGTGCATAATGTCACAGTCTTCTTCATTCACAGCTAGACAACCTTTCTTGTTTTCCTTCCCTTCATTTTATAGTTAGGAAGATCATTAAACTTACCTATTATGACTTATAGCATTATGAGGACTGAGGTGATACACTTGTTCTCTTTTACGTGTGTGCAAGCTACTGTGAAGACTTTATAAAGCAGAAATAATTTGATGATACAAGGGTTTCAGCATGTGTTTCACTGGACTTTCCGTTGGAGGACTACAATCATGTGCGAATTCAAGCTGCCATTGACACAGAGTTCTTATCCGCGCACACAGTCTGCTGGTGCTTTATTAAATTGTACTGTGGATATTTTTGCCATCAGTAGCGGCTTTTAGAGGTGAAAAAGAGGAAAATATATAAATTGGTGTAACCACCATCAGGGTAAAATCGAAACAGTAAACGAATTTGTAGTTGAAGACACACAGAATTTTTCTTCATTTTAAGATTGACTAGTTCATAAATTAGCCAATGCTTTTTAATGGGAGACTCTGAAATGTGAACAGGATCTGTTCAAGATATCTCAACCAAAATGGAATTGTTCTGACCTATTTCCTTGAAGAAAAAATATGCCACATTTCAACAAAACGTACCCATTTGGAGTCAAATTGTTTCATGCAGAATGCTAGGGCCAGCACAATAGGTGCTTCACACATTACATACAAAAGCAGCTAATAATAATAATAAAAAGTGAAACTAACTAATAAGTCATGGAATTTAAGAGTGCTTGTTTAACATCTATATCTATATATCTATCTACACATATACATACTAGGGGTCGTTGACCCCTGCTCGCTTCGCTCTTCTGTCAGAGCTGAACACAATAAGATACAGTGTCACCATTTAACGTTGGAGCGTACCTACCTTCCGCTTGGCCAGAATTACATTTTTTTTTTTTAAACAGATTTGTAAAGTTTGACCTGTTTCACTACTACATGAGTGGATCCACAGGGGACAGCTAGTCACTAATAAAATAATACCTACAATTCTGAGGACAGTCTAAGTTTTTAAATGCCAGGCACACATTCAGCATTCATAAAACATGAAATAAACTTACAAACTTGTGCTCTGAATAGTACTAGCACTTAGGTGCAATGGCACATAAAGAAATCGGTATCACTCTTATATAGCAATCAATGACCAATTTGTCTATCATTATGTGACTGTCCTTGTCTTGCATTCTCAATAAATGGAAAGACCAAAAAAATGTCTTATTTAGATTGTACAAACTCTGAATAATTGTGGCATCTAGGTAGTGAATAAAAGCAAAGAGTTAATTCGAGTAATTTCCCATAACAAGTAAGGAGCAGGATTATAAACCACAAGATCACCTGCTCCATCTTTATTATTGCCTCACAATATGATTTGAGCAAGTAGCTCCACATACCAATATCTCATTCTGCTAGAGCAGAAACATAGCAATGAATATTATACAAATTAAAGTTGGTGTTTCCATGTTTAAAAAAGTGAACATTTCTGGTATGTTTGAAACTCTGGACACAATTTGTAATCCTAACCAAAACACTGGAACCAATTATAATTGATAAACAATAATGTAAGTATATATAAAATAAAAATAGCATGAGCTCCAGCTAGACCAGCTTTAATTCTTTTGCCCACTGCTATCAAGGCACAATCCAGCTTTCAGAAATTCTGAACTAAAAGCAGGTTAGTAAAGCAGGTTGAAAGGACTGGCTTAGTAATACCGAAAGCAAAGCTGGAATAAAACCTAAAGACAGAGTATAACTCACAGACTGAAGTAGAATCGCCCCATCATTAACTTTGATTAGGACTCCACCATCATTGATCTGACCACAAACAATGACATGACAGCTTACAGAGAATAAAGATTTACCTGTTGACTCGGTGGTGCCAGAACAGCAATCTCCCCCCTAATGTCAGTAAAACCAGACATAGACTTCAGGAAGCAGAAGGTTGATCTTACTGACATCTACATTAGAGGGGATGCTGAGCAGTTTTAAATGTCTTGGAGTAATCATCACCATGTAGGTGATAGGTGTAACAGAGAAAGATGCAGAGGACAGAAAGATATGGAAGAAGATGACCGCTGTGGCAACCCTTAACGGGAGCAGCCAAAAGAAGAAGAAGGAGTAATCATCACTGATGAATTGACATTTAGACAACACAATTCAAGTTTTTGTCAAAAAGGCTCACCAGCACGTCTACTTCCTAAGACAGCTAAGGAAATCTCAGATTTCTCCATCTGTCCTCACTAACTTTACAGGTGCACAATGGAGTCCATACTCACTGGCTGCATCACATCCTGGTACACCACCTGCTTGGCTCAAGATAGGGTAGTGAAATCAGTGCGGAATACTACTGGCACCCAGCTGCCTTCTGTTTAGAATGTGCTGAGTTAGAAAGGGAACCAGGATTATTACGAATTTCGGGCTTCCTGCTCAGTCATTTTCCTCATTCATTCCTTCTGGAAAATGGTAAAGGACCATTGGCACTCTCATCAGTTGATTCAGAGACAGTTTCTACCCACAAGTTTTAAGGTTACTGAACAGCTAATCATAATAACAAATACTGTAAATAAAAAGTGGGTGTGTGTGTGTGTGTATTATATATATTATATATATATTATCGCAGTAGAAGCGTGGAGCCACCTCTAACACCCTCAGGTACCACTCTGAACACGAGGTAAAAGTATAAATACTATTTATTTTATAATTATACTGTGCACAAAAGCACCCTCCACTCCACACTCATAAATCACAACAATTGTCTCTCACAATACAATCCTCCTCGCCCAGACACTTCGCCACCCTACCTCCCAGCTCAGCTCAGTGTCTGGGCTTTCCCACAGTCCTTTTATATCCCCTGACCCGGAAGTGGTTCCTGGCCAAACCCACAAGTCCGTTTTCCTCCTGGGTCAGGGTAAACAGTCCTTTTATTCATCCCAGGAACACGTCGCTCCTTCCGGTCACGTGATGATGACGCACTCCCGGGTTATAGGGCACATAAGAGCCCACTAGCCCCCCTACAGCAACTCCCGGTGGTCCCCAAGGTATTCAGCAGGGCTGTGTATAAACACTACATAGTCCATGAGGCCCTGCTGGAACTCAGGGCACGATCATGCTGTTGGGAGAGCTCCTCCTGGCGGCCTGGGGGTGAGGGCCGGAGTAAAATGCCGGCAATCCACCACTATATACACACACACACACACACATACATATATAGTTAGGTCCATAAATATTTGGACAGAGACAACTTTTTTCTAATTTTGGTTCTGTACATTACCACAATGAATTTTAAATGAAGCAACTCAGATGCAGTTGAAGTGCAGACTTTCAGCTTTAATGCAGTGGGGTGAACAAAATGATTGCATAAAAAAGTGAGGCAACTAAAGCATTTTTTGAACATAATCCCTTCATTTCTGGGGCTCAAAAATAATTGGACAAATTAAATAACTGGAAATAAAATGTTCATTTCTAATACTTGGTTGAAAACCCTTTGCTGGCAATGACAGCCTGAAGTCTTGAACATCACCAGATGCTGGGTTTCCTCATTTTTAATGCTCTGCCAGGCCTTTACTGCAGCGGCTTTCAGTTGCTGTTTGTTTGTGGGCCTTTCTGTCTGAAGTTTAGTCTTCAACAAGTGAAATGCATGCTCAATTGGGTTAAGATCAGGTGACTGACGTGGCCATTCAAGAATTTTCCACTTCTTTGCTTTAATAAACTGCTGGGTTCCATTGGCTGTATGTTTTGAGTCATTGTCCATCTGTATCATGAAACGCCGCCCAATCAATTTGACTGCATTTAGCTGGATTTGAGCAGACAGTATGTCTCTGATCACCTCAGAATTCATTCGGCTGCTTCTGTCCTGTGTCACATCATCAATAAACACTAGTGTCCCAGTGCCACTGGCAGCCATGCACGCCCAAACCATCACACTGCCTCCACCGTGTTTTACAGATGATGTGGTATGCTTTGGATAATGAGCTTTTCCATGCCTTCTCCATACTTTTTTCTTGCCATCATTCTGGTAGAGGTTGATCTTGGTTTCATCTGTCCAAAGAATGTTTTTCCAGAACTGTGCTGGCTTTTATTAGATGTTCTTTAGCAAAGTCCAATCTAGCCTTTCTATTCTTGAGGCTTATGAGTGGCTTGCACCTTGTAGTGCACCCTCTGTATTTACTTTCATGCAGTCTTCTCTTTATGGTAGACTTGGATATCGATACGCCTAGCCCTTGGAGAGTGTTGTTCACTTGGTTGGCTGTTGTGAAGGGGTTTCTCTTCACCATGGAAATGATTCTGCGATCATCCACCACTGTTGTCTTCCGTGGACGTCCAGGGGCATCATGTATAACGCCGTGCATAGAACTCACACTATAACATGGCGTAAGCACAAAAGTGGGAATGTGCGTACGCACAGAAAAATCCAGATGCACGAATCTGTGCATACGCAAACTTTCATGTTCTTCCACTACATAAATCCAGATCAGTGTGAAAAGTAACACACGTGCACGCGCCTTATGTCCCGCCCCAACTCCTCCCAGAATTACACCTCTTTGAATATGCAAATCGATATAAATAGCCTTCTGTGAAAAGACAATGGGAAAAGCACGGGGGAAAATATAAGAATTTCAGCAAATACCAAGTGGAGGCAAAGGAAAAACGTACTATTTGTTGGTTTTAACAGTGGTATAATCAACAAAAAAAGTTGATCGAGTAACATAGTGTCGGAGAAAGTCGGCATGAAAAGGCGACTCGTAGTGGACCGTCTGAGTGTCATATGAAAGGTTATTAGGGTACAGAGAAAAAAATAGGCACACCGTGGGAAAAAAGCACGAAATGTCAACTTTAATCTCGAAATTTCCACTTTAATCACGTAGTTTATTTTGTCATTAAAGTAGAACATCATAAACTTCATCTTAAAATCATTTATTTTACTAGTTTCTCAAGTAGCACGTTAAATGCTTTGTTCTGTGTTTGATCGTCTATGTGCTCTGTGTGTATGAATCACTATGTGCTTCCGTTCTTTCTCTTTCTTCAACAGGACACAGAATCCATTACATTCGTGATATTACAGCTCTCTGAATAATTAAAATACTGAGATGTATATGTAATATCATTTTCATGATGATAGGAATGAAAGCATGTTATTAAACATGGGAACACGGTGGCGCAGTGATTGTTCATATCTCACGCAAGAGGCTTGCTGCGCCATGTGCGACCTTCGATGAAATAATTTATTACAGAAGTATTGTCTCTTTCAAACGTACTATCCTCCAATTCCTGTCCTTACTTTTCTTTTTCCAAATACCCAATCGCCACACAATCAGCTATATAGACGTGAAGCCATCTGTAAGCTTAGAACACCGATTCTTCAAAACTTTTAAGGAACATTGAAATATCTTTGTAGTACAAGTTTAATTAATATATCCGTCTATCCTTCCAGTGTCATGTCAGCACCAGCAAGAATACAACACAATGCAGGAACAAATCCCTGAACTAGCTAGCGCTGCGGCACCGTGTCCTCACATGTTTAATTATTAACAATATAGATTATGTAAATGAAGTTAAAGTTTTATCTTTATACTATAAGCAACATATTTTGCTGCATTTCATCTTAAAAATTATATCGTCATCATACGCGCTTTATAAAGTGGCGTACGTTGTGCAATATTATAACTGTAGTGCAAGTTTACAGTGGGGTAATTGTACTTATAAGTACAAACAGTTCTACAAGGAGCACTTGATGGACTGATTGAGTGCGTTTATAGTTCTTGGGATGAAACTGTTTCTGAAACGCGAGGTCCGTACAGGAAAGGCTTTGATGCATTTTGCCATGGCTGAGGTAGTGTGTGCTTGAAACTGTATACCAATAATTCTCTTTCCGATCAGCTGCTGCTGTGATTCCCCACTCAGATACAGTGATATGAATACTCCGAGTGGTGCAGTGAGAGTAATATGGAAAAAGATGATCCGCTGTGGCAACCCTTAACGGGAGCAGCTGAAAGAAAAAGAAGATGCAGAGGGCATAACAACGCTAAAGCAGTTATGATATTTGGAATACTATGGCTATTCCCTGGACCATTATATTGCTACAGGTTAATTACAATCAGATGCATTACACTAATAAACAATATGCAGTTAATTTCAGTGTATTTATAAAGCCGCTTTAGGAATGTGGGTCTAAGAAAGAAAGGGTAACCACATAGGAACAGTAGCACTGCTTTGACGCTGGGTGCCACCAGTCTGCAAAACCGAGCGGAGAAATTGCATACGCCTGGGTATGAGGTACCGTGGAAATGTGCGTAGCTTTACGCCAAGTTTAGGCTTTATACATCGCAATTTGAGCGTGGAAACGTTTGTACGCAACATTTCTCTGCGTACACACCGTTTATACATGAGGCCCCAGGTCTTTTTGCGTTGCTGAGTTCACCAGTGCTTGCTTTCTTTCTCAGGATGTACCAAACTGTAGATTTTGCCACTCGTAATATTGTAGCAATTTTTCAGAAGGGTTTTTTCTGTTTTCGCAGCTTAAGGATGGCTTCTTTCACCTGCATGGAGAGCTCCTTTGACCGCATGTTGTCTGTTCACAGCAAAATCTTTCACATGCAAGCACTACACCTCAAATCAACTCCAGGCCTTTTATCTGCTTAATTGATAATGACATAACGATGGACTTGCCCACACCTGTCCATGAAATAGCCTTGGAGTAAATTGTCCAATTACTTTTGAGCCCCTGAAATGAAGGGATTGTGTTCAAAAAATGCTTTAGTTGCCTCACATTTTTATGCAATCGTTTTGTTCACCCCACTGAATTAAAGCTGAAAGTCTGCACTTCAACTGCATCTGAGTTGTTTCATTTAAAATTCATTGTGGTAATGTACAGAACCAAAATTAGAAAAAAGTTGTCTCTGTCCAAATATTTATGGACCTAACTGTATATACTGTATGCTTACTATAAACAAATACTACCAAATATATATGTTACATGCTATATACACATTTTTCTGTTTGTGTGTCTGTTGGTATTACACTATTGTTACTGATTAACTTAAAACAGTGTGACATATTTGTAGACAAAAGCTCCACTAAATCTAATATATCTTTGTGTGATCTGTGGTACAAAATCTTAAACAGTTTACAGTAGGACCGTATATGACACACAATTGTTTGTTACACTAATCACATGCCACAGAAAAATTACTACTCATGGCAACTAATAACGGACAGTAAATTAAGACTTCACTTACTTAACCCAATTACGTGCATTTAACCCTATTAAAGTGCATTTTCAAATCTGTTTTTGTTAATATTTATTAAAAAAAAAAAGCATGCTCTTGAAATTCCAGACATTCTCTAACTCTGCAGGCTTTTGAAATGGATAAACAGTAATGAAAATTGAAGTATGTATTTTCTATGAAAAATTCATAAGCTTAATTATTTTCAAGGCTCCAAATGGATGACAAATCAGAAAACATGTTTTCTGTCAAGCAGCACATACATTAATTCCCACTTCCTCTTTTAATATTCATCATGCAGATATTTACTATATTTAAATATTCTGGGGCTAACTAAGCACCTTATGCTGCTTTGTTCCTTTCAGTGCTGCTTATTATTATGTAAGGTGCTATATAAACTACGGATTTGACTGAAGAATGGTAACTTGTTCTCTGGCTCTGATTTGAAGCAATGTTTTGCTTTTGCCTACACAACTTGCCTTGAGATACTTTATGAATTTTTAATCTATGATGCTCCCAGCCATTGTATGGCTCCTATTATCATTTCAATGCATTTCCAAGTTCATCCTGCTACTCGTGACTAAAAGAAAATTAGCTGTTAAACCTACATAAAGCCATAACTAATACTCAGTGACTCGGCTGCAATTCCAATGACTGGAACAGACAGCTGAAAGGCTTAATATAATAAAAGAAATGTCTTCTCCCATTCTATACTGTTCTTCAAGCTTAGTCCCTCTAGTGGCTCATAATCGTACAACTCAGAGCATCCAGATTGCTACCAACCCAAGATGAACTCAGCTAGATTTAGATACTTAACAGTCCCAAGCATAATAAAGAAAAACACTTAAGTACCTGTGTCGGTGCTCATCATGACCTCCTTGGCCATGAATGATGTGACCACCCAGATGCTTGCCTTCCTTGTTGGAGTCTATGTGGGGAATGAGCACATCTTCAAGACCCAAGTCAAAGCGCTTATGCTTGGAGGAATCGGGGAGAAAAAAGAAGGCTCCAAAGCACAGAGTGATGAAGGCACTGAGGATGAGGAGTAATATGAACTTCTCAGAGAGGCGCAATGTTGCTCGGTGATGAGGGAATGGAGAACTGCCAGGGTTTAGGGTAGGTATCCTCCGCCCGGACAAGGGCAGCAGAGCTGGAGTAGTCATTGTTGGTCAATGGGTTTGTATATTATAAATCCTGTTTTATACAGACTTTGTATCCAGATTGATTAAATCCTCATAGTAGCAAGAAAAGGTTAACAATGCAAGGCCTCCCCTCAGGTGATACACCGTAATTGCTGAAAGAACAACAAAAAAAAAATGAATTAATATTTTTGTAAGGCAAATGAGAAACAAGACCATGAATTGAAATTAATCAAAAATGCACAAAATGTTGCAATGCCAAGGCACCTTATTTCACTATTAGGCCAAAAACTTGAAGTATGTAATCTGAGTAACAATGTATATTGGGGCTGCCTTGAGGAAAAGAGTTTACTGCTCTTTACCACCCTATGGCCACAAAAGAAAAAAGTTAGTAAAATAATTAAAGAAAACAGTGGATCTATGAAAAAAAGTGTAACTTAGAATGTACTTGTTGCAAATGGCAAAACGGACAGGAAAAAGCAGACAATCGATAATAATTAATTAGTGGCATAAAATGCCAACATTTTCTGGAAAAAAAGGATCCCACAACAGCCAATCAGAATATTGGGATTTGAGACATTAAAATATATGCACAGTATTTAACAGATAAGTGCAGACAGATGTGTTTGGCACATATCAGCTCACTCGCCAATAGTGTACTACAATCTTATCTCCACATTAAGGAAGAGGTAAGAAAAGAAAAAAAACATTTTTTCAGGGAAGACATCGTGCTCAAAAGTTCAGTTGCCAATGACAAACACGTTAGTATATAGGCATACACACTAACTTATGTAGTTTTAGAGGATAGTGTTGCAGAACGGTTCATCACTTTAACCCTGTATCGCAAATGTGCAAAACACTATGTGCAATCTGTTAAATAAAGGCGCTATACATGGCTGCATTTGTGGTTAGTCTACAAGGAATCGCGACAGCCGCACTTTGCACAGCGTCACCTCAGAATCAATGTAACTGTCCACTCATAGTTAGTCGTTTTAAGTGCCCTTTCGGGTAATCCTTGGGAGTGAAGCTAAATACTCCAACCATAAGGGTAGATATTGATTGGAATGACCGAGGCGTCAGACATGCACTCCAAGCACATCATCATCTTTGCCATATGGGACAAGGGTGAAAGAATGTGTCAGCGCCGGCACGCGCTTACCCGCAGCTCTCAATCCGCCAACGGACGAGCGCTTCAGTGGCGTCCAGTCCGGTCCGATGCCCCTGCATTGAGCAGAGGTCCCACTTGTCGAGGCCTGGCAGTTTGACAATCGGCTCCTTCCTCTCTTCCTTTAGTTGAGTTTTCTGATCGAAAGCTCCTGTACCCCCCCACCCACCACCAATTAAGTCCCTCGTTAATAATACCCGGTGAGCCAATTATGCTCTTGGCGGGAGGTGCGCAGCTGCACACGAGGTCCCCGATCCAGAGGCACTTTGCACTTTCTTGGTCACTACACTTCTTCGGCTGCTCGTTCCATCTCCAGCTGAGATCCGCACTCCGAGCTGCAGCGCCAGTTGCTTGCCGAAAGCCGCCCTCTGCCCGTCTTTTCGGTAAGATCGCAAGGCTGCTGCATCGCCTTCGCCCCTCAGCTTTAGGCGCTACTTGGCAGGGCGCTAACAAATGGGGGTACCTCTCTGTGTGAAGCTCAACAACATCTTTCTTTTCTGCACGGAGATGAAAGCGCCTGCTTTATTTATTTATTTATTTTATTCTGTTCCCTTTAAGGTGTAGCGGCTCAGCTGATGGACTGTAACGGCTTCCTTTCAAGCTCTCTAACGGAGATGTTGTTACTGCAGCGACTCCTCCCCCGATCCTCCACTTTCCCGGCACCAACCGGGAGAAGCAGAAAGGGAGCGTCTGCCAAAAGCGTCGTGGAAGAAAAAAAAGTAAGGGACCATCTATCAACTACCAATCATCTGTATGCTCATTCATTTACCGGATCACGTGGGCCGGAGACCACTGCCGTTGCATGAGGGCTTCGTGCCGAGGCTCACCCCGGTTTGAGAAGCACAGGAAAATTAAACGCTTTCAAGAACAATAGAAACATTTAAAAACTTCATATGGAAAGTACATGTGCAATACAGCAAAATAGCACGGGGGGTTGGGTGGAGGGTCAGAAGTAATACTACTGGAATATAATGTGTAAATAGTACTATATAACATTCTTTTTACATTTTCTTAAATGATTTTTCTTTTAATTTCAGGAGCATACATAAATACCATCTCTTCTTCATCATCATCTTCTTCTTATTATTATTATTATACACAAACACAGACTGTGGCTTTATTCTAAAAAATTTTTTGTTTAAGTTTTGCAAATACTGTACAAATTTAGCGTCTACTGAAATACAAATTTTAGTGATCACTGTAGTTTAAGCTAAATAAAATAAACAAAGCAATATTCAAAACAATACCCATTTACAGCTCATACAAAAAAGGAGTATGTTTGGCATAAAATTTCATTAAGGGGTTCAGTAAATGGATGGTTGGGTATTTTAAGGGTTTAATATACAATAACTGAATAAAAAAGGGAAATGAAAAAAATCTACCATTATATTTATCTAAAATAATACTAAGTATTTCTATAATAATCTTATCATTACCCACCTCGGAAGAATGTATTTATAATCTTTCTGTCATTCACTCAAATGGATAAGCCCATTGGCATTTCTTGGATTTGATGGTATTGGGGTCTTAGACCCCTTGTTGTTGTTTTGTTCCTCCTTAATAAATGTTTTAAATTTTGCATAATTTCTTAGTCGAGCATCCAGCAAGTTGCAATTCGTATACAGACGATTTTCCTATTCTCTGACATTTACAGTATATGATGTTGAGAAAAAGTCGGGTGTGTTCCTCTTGCAGTGTTGACATTCTTAGGTGGGGTCTCCTTTGTGGTGTCATCCCTAATTTGGAGATCAGGGGGGTTGATGGTTCCCCTTAGTTCATTGATATAGTTGTATTAAAGATCAGGGGCTTAAGCCTCTGAAGCCCCCACTCCCGAGTCCACCAGACACAGTGCTATCTCTGACAAATGCTGCCATGTGCTGCAGGGCCTCCAGGCTGCCATATAGCATTCGTGTCACTCGTGTCTTCTCCGAACAGATCTGGTCCTTCAAGACATTGTAAAATGGATAATGTTTCTGCAGATGTACTGTTGTTAGGTTGGCTTTCGAGTACGAGTACTGGTTTGACTGACCAATCCAAAACTTGGTGTACAAATGGTAGTTCAGGCAATGGGGGCCTGTCATCAGCCTGAAGATGGTCATATGCTCCAAACTTGTTAGCAGGTGATTTGTGACGTTTCTGTTGTAACGTGGGTGCTGATGCTATTACTTTCTGTATTGCTTTTCCTCGATGATTGTCTTGGCTTATTTGAAGGTGGTAGATCAGTCTTCCTGCTCTTTTGTAGATCCATCCTTTGCTAGAGTGCCAGCTACCTGGCATTTTATTCTGTTTTGTTTCTTGTGTTGGTCCAGAATTTTTCTGTTTTGTGTTTTGTAAGTATTTTTAACATTTTGTGTTTAACGCTTTGATACTAACTTATGTGCAGTATTGTTTATTTTACCTTATCCATGATATCTCTGTTGGGTCTTTTTGAGTATCTGTGAAGTGCTTTGAGCATGGGAATGACTCCACTATATAAATTAAATTTCTTCTTTTTATTATTATTAGTGTTAATGATGGTACACAGCAGAGACTGCAACTAAAGAGGAGCTTGATTCAGCTTTATGCTCAGGGCCTGCACCTGCTTCATTCTGCCCACTGGACAATACATTTTGTGTACAATTAATCAGTGTGTCAGTTGGGAAGATGACCAGTAAATAAAACACTTAACCTGTTTATTCCTGTTGTGGAGGACTGCGGGAGACTTAGGCCCCTCCTCCATAGGTTTGAACGAGTAAAAGTAACTCAAAGTATTCAATTATGAGAGCAGTGCAGGAATATTTTACAGACCATAAGACTGAGAGATTGCTGTGAAATAAGTGCTTGCATGTTTCATTGGAAAAGAAAGAGTGCCTACATTTGGAATGATCACACCATGGAGTGAAGATAAAGATGGATCAGTCATTAATTGTTTAAGTTTTAGTAAACAACAAGACTCATTGCCAATGCTAGTGGTTTCCAGTCCTAGTTCTGGAAGCCCACTCTGGCTGCATATTATTGTTCCAACTAGTCTCAAAATCAGTAAGTCATTTTAACCTGTAATTGATCTCATTGGTTAATTAACTTAATATGAATTTAGAAAAGCGCAGTTGTGTGAGATTTAGATTAATATGGAATTTAGAAATATTGGTATTTTCCATAAGTCTAAGTTGTTGACTTGTTTTTGTAATTTCCCTATTAAGTCATTTTTTCTGTGGAATGTGCTCCCTTAATTTTCTAATAAGGACAATTAACAAGCAGAGTAGCCACTGAGGCAAATGATTCTGAATGCTAAAAGGCTGCTGCTATTTCAATGTCAGGGCCACTGGACTGATTATTAGTAAACAACTTAAATAACCAGAACACCAGAAAAAAAGAAGAATGAAAACCATAAAGATGAACATCTTAAAAAAAGACCACATTATTTTCATGTAACACACACAACTGCATGCTACACTGCAATACAATAAAACAAACCAGTTTTGAAGATACTGATCTCAGACCTTTCATAATTCTTTTTGTTCCATTGTCTACTCATGATAATTTTGATGCATTTAAGTGATCAAATTCTACAGAAATAGGTGAATTCACAGGAAAATGATGATAAAGTGTTAATAACTTATAAACCGATTATCCAGCAGCTGTCAATTACCCCACCAAGACTGTGCAGAAATGGACAAATGAGGCTAAGGAGGCTCTGAGAACATTGATGCTTTTGAGAACATTGACTGGGATATGCTTTGTGAGTCACATGCTGAGGACATTGAGGGACCCAGCTACTGTATGACAGGCAATATCACGTTTTGTGTTGACAATACAGTTCCCACAAACACAGTACACTGTTTTCGTAACAGCAAGCCATTGATTACACAGGACCTGAAAGCCCTTTTGAATAAGAAGTAGAGTGCCTTCAAGTCTGGAGATAAGGGGGAAATCGAGCAGGTGCAGTCAGAACTGAGGAAGCATCTCCATGAGGGGAAAGCTTACTACAGAGACAAACTTTAGCATAAGTTATAGCAGAAAACAGGATGAGGACGCTCATGCACTACAAGCAGACTGTAAAACATGCAGAGAAAGGAAAGGGAACAAAAACAGAGCCTTTTCCCAACACTGCGTCCCTAAGTGTGCAAGCTTAGAAAGTTCAGAAATCCCAACTGCCATCTCTAACCTTCCACTACAGTGACATCACACCTGTGGTTTCCAGTCCCCTTCCACAACCTGGATTGAATGTCTCTGTTGATCAAGTGCAGAGACAGCTAGGGAAACTCTACACGAAAAAGGCTGCAGGGCCAGATGGAATCAGTACCAGGGTGCTGAAAACATGCTCCATTCAGCTTTATGGGCTCCTTCTGCACATGTTCTCACTCTCCCTGAATTTGTAGAAGGTTCCCCAGCTGTGGAAAACATCCTATGTGGCCCCAGTGCCAAAGAAAGGTCACACCAAGGTTCCCAAGGTTTCAAACCAGTTGCTCTTTATGCATCATGAAGACCTTTGAGTGGCTGATCATGAAACAGCTTCAACCCTTGGTTTCATAACATCTTGATTATTTGCAGTCTGCATATCAGACACAGATATTTGTGGAAAATGCTCTGACCCACATGCTCCATTGAGCCTACTCCCACTTGGATAACAGTCAAGATAACATTCTTTGATTTTTTCAATGCCTTTAACACCATTCTGTCTCATCAAATGGGGAAAAACTCAATTCTATGCACCTTGATGCCCCCCAAAATGTACTGGATCATGGACAACCTGACCAATAGACAGCAATATGTGAGGTTCAAGGACTGTGTATCAAAAAGGTGGTGTGGAACTTTGGAGCAGCTGAAGGAACTGTCCTGTCTTCCTTCCTGTTTACCCTCTACACAATGAACTTCCAGTACAATACCAGCATTTGCCATCTACAGAAAACAAACTGTCAGATCACTCCTCCATCATAGGCTGCATTAATATCGAAGACAAGTTAACCACCTGCAGTGCAACCTCACTAAAACAAAAGTGTTTGTAGTGGAATTCTGGAGTGCCAAGGAGCCTGTGAGAACAGTCACCATTCAGGAGGAGAATGTAGAAATGGTGCAAAGCTAAAAGTACCTGGGAGTTCACAATAACAACTAACTGGAATAGTTAACACAGTGGTGCTGTATAAGAAGGGCCAGAGCTGACTGTATTTGCTAAGGAGACTCGGGTCTTTTGATATGTAAAGCAAGCTACTGGAAATCTTCTATCAGTCCATAGTAGCAAGTGTGCTGCTCTACGCTGTGGTCTCCTGGGGAAGCAAATTGAGCTCAAAAGATACCAAATACTTTAACAAACTTATTGAGAAAGCCTGCTTCATCAGGAGACAAACACTGGACACACTGAAAGCTATTGTGGAAAAGAGAATGGTGGCAAAACTGGATTCCATTGTAAAAACTCTCTTCCATCCCCTTCCAGGAAGCGATCTCTTGGAACACATTTGACCACCGACTTATTCCTCCACAGTGCACTAAGAAGCGTCTCTAGGGAATTTTTCTACCTGGTGCTATTGGACAATTTGCATATTACTACTTTTTCATGCAGAACCCTATATATTGATGTCTGTCTGCAGCCTTCAGTGAAACATGGTAGTAGCTCTGTCACAGTGTATTTCAGAAAATGATGTAACAGGTCTGGTCAAAATCAATGGAAAAAAGACTGCAGAGAAATATTAAACAGATTTTAATTCATCACAATATAACTTCAGGAAAATTAGCTATTGGCAAAAACTTCATAACCAGTTCAATATCAACCTGAAACACAATGCAAGGACAATTATGGTTTACTTAGAGAAGAGCTCTGCAGACTGAACACTAGCAGTTTTGGACTCTCTACCTCAGAGCCTCAAACTTAACCTAACCATAACTAAAGCTGTGTGGGATAACTTGAACAGGGGGAAAAGAAAGCAGCAAGAGTCAAAAGATGAGCTACAGCAATTGCTGCAAGATGCTTGGAAGAGTTTACCACAGGACTGGTACTTGAAAAGGTTATGTGACACTATACCAAATAAGGGAGGCCACACAAAATAACTGAGCTGTTTTTAAAAATACAAGACATTCTGCTAACTTTTATATTGTATCACTACTTTTATGCTACTTTAGTCTAATGTTACATAGTGTTTCTACCAACAAATAAATAATTGCTCCTCTGAAAATTTGTTTTAAAAACAAATTTGCTGGCCTAAGACTTTTTCCAAGTAATGTAAATAAATATGTGACAGGACAGCTAACAACCAGACAAAGCAAGAAACTGAGCAATGGTCTGTCAGTAGTATTGGATCAATAGTACAATCTCATTGTTAGTGCTAGTTTGCTGGAGATGTCAGGCAACAGCACTATGCCATTTTTTTAAATGCAGTGGAAATGCGAAGTTAATAAGTATTTTGTAGGCAGTGTTGAATTTCTGCCATCGCATCTGCACTTTAGAACAGCTAATCCTCCTGAAGCTATGCATGTTTGGGCCCAGCCAGTACTTGGAAGGGAAACCATCTAGGAAAAGCTTGGGTTGATGGTGGTGGGGCCAACAGGAGTTGGTTACCTTGTGGTATGTGTGGATCCCAATGCCCTAGTACAGTGACAAAAACACTATGTTGTAAAATTTGGTGGTGCCATTCAGATGAGACACAAAACTAACCCTAGCCCCGCTCTCTCGTTTTGCATCTCACAGTCCTTTGGACTGTCAAGGCCAACAGCCATCTTCTTCTCTGTCTTCCTGTTTTTCTCATCCCTTAAACCCTGTCTTTAACAACCTGTTGTCTTCCATTTTGCATATCTACCTAAACAACTGCAATTTCCTTTGTTTAATTGTGTCAACAACTGTTATTCTTCTGTTCAAATCTTCACAAATCTTTTTGTTGCTCGCTATATCCTCCCAGTATATTCCCATTATTTTCTCCTGATTTTCAGTAATCATAAAAGATTCTTGGACATTCTTTGAAAGGAGTAGCTAATGTCCTGGATAAAATTGCTCACCACAGCCTTGCCCTCCTTATCATCCCCTTTGCCTTTCTGGCCTACTGTCTCTCTCACCCCTTCATCATCTAACAGCTAATGTGTGGTGAGTGCACAGGTGGATGTACGCCAGACACTGGTAGTGACGGAAGGTTGTTTCCACTGTCTATGTGAAGTGCTTTGAGTAGGTTAGAAAAGTTCAATATACAGTAAATGCAACTAGTTATTATTCATTATTTAAATGCCCACAATTTTGTTTCAACCCCACCTCAACTGTTTGTTTGACCTCGATTCAGTTGTAGAGTTGGGCATTTCTTCAACTGTGGAAATATAGAAACAACTGCACCATTTTAACTTATTATTGAGTTTGAATAAAAGCAACAGATTAATAAATAAATTTATAATCAAAAATACAGACATATTCAAGAATATAAACTGTAAAAATATCAAGAGTAAAAAAAAATCTAAAATATGTTTTTATTTTAATTTAATAATTTTAAAAATGTGTGTTAAACAAAGAACACATGCAATGCTTTTATTTATCTAATGTTGTAATGGAATGTCACCATATCCAGATTTTGTTCCCACCTTGATCCCATTGCCGCCAGGTGAGAAAATAAATAAATGGGTGGATGACATTGAATAAAAGATACTGTTTCAGCATCATGTTGTAGATGGCGTCAGACTTCCCCTTGGTAGTTTTTTACTAAGCACACCTCATGTGAATCCTCGTTATTTCAACGTGTTAATAACATCTGCTTGGTGTAACAGACATGAATGAGGTTGTCCATCCTGCTTCTGCTTTTGCAGAAAATACAGTAAGTTAGTTTTCAATAGGGTGGCACGGTGGTGCAGTGGGTAGCGCTGCTGCCTCGCAGTTAGGAGACCCGGGTTCGCTTCCCGGGTCCTCCCTGCGTGGAGTTTGCATGTTCTCCCCGTGTCTGCGTGGGTTTCCTCCCACAGTCCAAAGACATGCTGGTTAGGTGCATTGACGATTCTAAATTGGCCCTAGTGTATGCTTGGTGGGTGTGTTTGTGTGTGTCCTGCGGTGGGTTGGCACCCTGCCCGGGATTGGTTCCAGCCTTGTGCCCTGTGTTGGCTGGGATTGGCTCCAGCAGACCCCCGTGATCCTGTGTTCGGATTCAGCGGGTTGGAAAATGGATGGATGGATGGATAGTTTTCAATATGGTCAGGATTTACCTAATTTTTGTGTGATTTTAAATTTATCTGTGTAATAGATATAATATCATGATAGCTCTTGAAATATTAGGATAAAGCTGGTGAGGTTTTAATACATTTTAAGTAAATATTCCTGTTAAATGCCTTGAATCTACAGCTTTAATGAGCCATTAAGGAAGGGCTATTTTTTTACAGCTCATGCTACATATTGAATATGATGTATATAAAATTATTTTACAGTATCTCCTGATATTTCAATCATCTCTGATATTTCAGCTCCTCAATAGTTCAGGGATTTTAAGATTGTACTGTAAAATAAATTATTTTTTAAAGTAGATTGCCAAGAACTAAAGTGTCCATCCATCCATTCTCCAACCCGCTATATCCTAACACCAGGTCACGGGGGTCTGCTGGAGCCAATCCCAGCCAACACAGGGCACAAGGCAGGAACAAATCCCTGGGCAGGGCCCCAGCCCACCGCAGGAACTAAAGTGTAGCTTTTTCAATTAGAGCAGTGACTCAAAGTGTTGTGAGAATCCAGAACATCACTGCCCTTTCACTTAGTAGGGGGTGCTAGAGAGTACAAGACTACAGTTTAGTTCCTGGTGCTCATTAGATTGGTGCCAGTCACTCATTTGTCATAACCACAGATGGATTGTTAAGAAGGTGTAAGTGTCATAAAGCTACAATGAGAGACTGTTACAAGTGGACATCACCAACAAAGTGTAAAAGAGGCCAATGCTAAGCTTAAAAGTTCATGAACAGTCTACAGCTATAATATTCCATAATTATGTTTCCCCTAATAAAACATTGCATCTACTTCAGCAGTCTCTTAAAATTTTAACAAAAAAATTCTTGTTTGTCACTTTTTGGCTGGAGAGACAACTGATATTAGCCACCTTCAATGATCAGGTAAAAATTCATTTAAGCCTCCTGTACAATTTACTATTATGCAGGCATTGCCAGAAGCATGGGTTTATATTGCAAAGCAACCCCTAAAATATTTTTTGTAAAATTGAGAACAAAGGGCGATACCTTAGTTAGTCATTATCCAACCCATTATATCCTAACTACAGGGTCACGGGGGTCTGCTGGAGCCAATCCCAGCCAACACAGGGCACAAGGCAAGAACAAATCCCCGGACAGGCCCACCACAAGACACACACACTAGGGACAATTTAGGATCGCCAATGCACCTAACCTGCATGTCTTTGGACTGTGGGAGGAAACCCACGCAGACACAGGGAGAACATGCAAACTCCACGCAGGGAGGACCCGGGAAGCGAACCCAGGTCCCCAGGTCTCCCAATTGCGAGGCAGCAGTGCTACCCACTAATATTTCAATAATCCTGTCATTATATTTGAGACAAGACAAAAGAAAAGAAACAGACAATACAGCTCAATGCCAAAACAGATATTTCAGTCTAGTGTGTCCCTCATAAATTTCATCTAAATAGTAAAAATGTTAAATTAGTGGCGTTAACTACACTGTGCATTTTACTGTTACCTATCCTAAATCCTTTGAGTGTTTCATGGTGGCTCTATTTCTGAAGAAATCTCTAACTTGACAAGTGTATTTTGAACCTTTTTTATTTATGATTATTATTTATAGCCGTGTTTCTAGATAGTTTTCATGCCACATACTGATGCAGCACCTATTGTAGCTCTCATATTTCACTTTGATAAACTTTTGTTTGTACCTCTTGAAGAATGGATTCACCTGTCAAGCAAAAATAAAGTATCATGTTTTGGCTTCATTTTCCTTCATTTCTTTGAAATAACCACCAAAATATAAAAAGAAAAGAAAAAAAAACAACGTTCACACCAGCAGTACTGCAGAAGAAATTGTTTCTGGCACATACAATATAATGGCAGTAAATCTTCCAACCAGCACTCAAATTACTCCTTCCTTCTAGGTGGTACTCTTTGTGTCCTCTGGTGGATCTCAGGAGAGACACAGGATTTCACAAATTCTAGAAATAGCCCCAGTGTGTGACCATTCCAGTTCTGTGGCTCCTGCTTTGTATAACACTCATTTGAATAAACAAAATCATTCTGACATAAACAGACCATATGGCCCAACAAAGTTCCCCAACCCTTTTCAGGTTAAAGTACCACTCTCTACCTCTGTACTTGGTGTCTGTGGTGGTTTGTGTGAAGAAAAACCTTTTCATGTGTCCTCATGTTCTTTTTCAAGAACTTCATTAAAAAGTATACCTGGGATCCAACATACTAAATCCTTTTGTAATTTTAAAAATGTTTATCATGTCCCTTCTTAATCTCCATCTTTATAAAATGAAAATGCCCATCTCCTTCATTCTCACCTCACGGCTCATACCTGTTAGTTCCGGAATCAGCCTAGTCACTCTCCTCCAGACTTCCTCTAATGCTGCTATGTCTTTTTTGTAATAGACCATAAACTGCACGCAGTACTTCATGTGAGGCCTCATTAGTGTATTACATACCTTAGGCATAATTTCCCTTGACTCGTACTCTGCACATCGTGCTATATAACCTAACATCCTATGAGCCTTCTTAACAGCTTCTGTACACTATCTGGATGTAGACAATGATGACTCCACTATGACTCCTAGCTCCTTTTCATAAGTTGTATTTTCAAGTTTCAAACCTTTCATACTATATTCATATCGAATATTTTTATTTCCTTTGTGTAATACTTTACATTTACTTCATCTGTGAGGAAGTATCAAGTGTAGTGTTCAATTCATATCTGCTAACCCATATACGGTTGATTTTGAGAGAATTCAAAAATCAGAAAAACAAAACGGAGAATATTATAAAAAAAAATAGTTTGAAGAATTCTAGAATCTGTGTTATGGGATAGGGAACCCTAGAAGAACTTCTATCCGCTTGCGTTGTAATTGACCTCTAACGACACACACACTCTGGGATGATCCTAGCAACTGGAATCAACAATTTCTACGTCAAAATTAAATCTATACGTATATTTAAAAAACCTAGGATACCTTAGAGTATAAAGTCCCCCAACAGAAGTAAACGATATTCAAAATAGGTGTCCCTGACAGAAGACTGGAGTTTACTTCCTGTCTGGAAGCCTATCCATGCATTAATTTCACAGGTGCCTGCCATTAAATATTTAATAAAAATCTCTAAAAAAAATAACGACAAGACTCATTTCCTGTCATATGTACAAGAAATTTTGGAAAAGGCAATTCAGTGACAGACCCGCGTCTAGGTAGGCTGAGTGCGTAATGGTTGTCAAATGTGGGTTAAATACAACACAGAACGTAAGTAATTCTCCGCACCGAGTTAAATGGCCAATCTAACATTGCCACCTCAGAAATAGATTATACCCCCATCATGAAATACAGATCTATCACATGTAAGGATACAGATTTGTTCAAATATATCAAAAACAAATTAGAAACTAAATAACAAAATCAATAAACAACAATATCTGTCCATCAGTCATTTGTAGAAACACAGCTAGATTGTAGAAAAGGAGTCAGACAAGCCAGACACAGTCAGAGTCCTGGAGACCTCGGCCAACAAGCCGCCCCCAACACTGGCCATTCTGCAGCTGAGTCAGTGCTGGGCTGACCAATCTGATGAAAGGACCCTTCTGCTCTGATTCCAGTGCTTCTTTATCAGAGATGACTTCTCCATAGGCAGGATAACAACCTGACAGTAGGGCAGTGGCACCAAGTGCCACATTTGGGTACCGAGAAGAGAAATAAGAGCAGTGGAGAGTTAGTAACAGTTTATAAATATCATATTAGTCATATTTTAGTACTAATGACTAACCACAGAGATGCAGTATGCACAGCTAATCAGCAGCTCTAGTCAGGGTATGCTAAACTGAAATTGTGAGTCTTCAGCCGGGATTGAAAAGCTAAGACTGAAGGAGCATCTCTTATAGTAGCAGGCAGACCACTACTCAGCTTCAGGGCCCTGTGACTAAAAGCTCGGCCTCGCATTGTTATTTTATTAATAGCAGAACAAAACACATGGAAGTGTGGTGAATCTTTAAGGAGTAGTATTCATTGTCTCCTGCCATAAAAATCCTTTAAAACCACCAAAATCTCTATTTAGTAAATTTCATATTTTGCAATTAAAAAATTCCCTGCAAAACAAATTTTCAAGTCAGTTTCATACAACCGTACACAAATTTGAACTTAGCTGCTTTGCCCATCACTAGTGATTTAACGATATCTTACCATGCACACAAACATTTGAGAAGAAGAACAAATGTCTTAGTGTGATGGTGGTAAATCTGTGGTATTTTTGGACTAAGTATTTCAGACAGGACAGATGGACAGAATGGTAAGACAACTATACTCTACAATAAATCCCTTCAATATCTATAAGAAAGGCAGGTGAGGAGATAACTAAAAATGCAAAGGAAAGGCGGGGGGTACAACTATTAATGGAAATGGAACATGATGATGATGATCAGGCTGTGCTGGCCCTGCTGAGACATGGCTGAAAAGAATAAAGGACAAACAAGCATAAAAGTCCAAACTAATATCAATAAAACAAAGCAGCTATACAGGCAAAAACAGCAATGTACAAACTAGAAATAAAGATATGCGTAATATAAAGACCATTAAACATGACTGCTATTTTGAAAGCCTAATCTCCAAGTATTCTAAGTAATAGTAAGAAATTTTAAAAAAGAATTGGGAAGGGCAGACAGGAAAGCAGCAAAAACAGTAACTGCAGGCAATCAAATGTTTTTGGAACAACCACCTTTATTGCACCATTGATAACAAAAAGGCGTGTATCTAAACGCGCACAAGGCCTGAAGGGAAATCTAAGGTTTTAGAGATAAAAACAAAAGAATAGCTAAGAATAGTCAAAACATATACCAGAAAAGAAAAAGTGCACCTAACAGCCAAATTCGAAACATGAGCCAAAGACAAATACAGTAGATAAAAGAAAAAGGTTTTACCCTAAACAACATGGGCACAACCATGAAAAACAAACACAAAATTTCAAATATAATAAAGAAAAACGGAAAAAATTGTGTCTAATTCTGTATCATAAAGGCATAATCATAATAGGCAGGCATGATGAAATCAAACTTTTACATGAATAAAATGGTAATTAAGTTAGAAAACTGCCATTGGAGAAACTTAAAGCAGAAAGAACTAAAGGAGCTGAACTAAAAGAACTGTGACAAACGAAGGCACTGCGCTTTACTTATGCACTAACCAGCTTGCTAGCCCGTGCATGCTGAACCTGCCGACTGAGACCGAGTGTAGAAGGGTGCGAGGAAGCTGTGACGGCGCTGAAAGAAGCAAGTGTGGCAAATGCACTAGTCGTGTTAAATAGCCGTGTACATGAGAAGTAGCGTGTAAGCTGTAATACACATTGGTTGAAGTGATGGAGCCAGGAAGTCCGCACTTTGAAAGAAAGAAGAGAACGCAGCCCAGCGTCCACAGGAAGCGAGCAAGAGTTCGATCGCCTTAAAGAGATCGTAGAGAGGAAGTGAGATGAACTCTCTAACACTATGACAGACAACGAGAGCCTTAAATAGATGTAAGAAAATGCGATAAAGTAAAAAAAAAATGTTCAAAGGAGATGTATTCAAGTTATGCCGAGAATATGAATATCTTCACGAATGGCTAACGGCTTTACTGTGTTCTGGTAAGGACCGTAAAAAGTATGAAACTGATATGAAAAGAGTAAAACTGGACTGAAGATACGAGAGCGCAATCTCAATCTCCAGAGCGACATAATAAGCGCACATTAAAATAGCTTAATAAAGGATTTTGTAATCTTAACCTGGAAGGTGATATCCAAACACTAGTCCAGCCTGAGGACAGCGTCTCAAGAGTCTCCCTCAGATCGCACCTCTCATCCGATTCATCTGTAAAGGTAGATCTCGTAGCCCGCACGAAGGTAGAATCCGAGCACGCGATACTTGTCGCAATAATCGAAGTTGCTGAAAAGAGATTTTTGGAGGAGAGCTTACCTGCACATCATTTGCATTGTAAATTGCACTTTAGCAGTTTCACAAACTATGGATTTTTTCAGTGCAAAAAAAAACAAACAGTTTTATAGAAGAGGCCGACAAATGTCAAGCTTGAGATCTGGTCTTGCTTATTAAATAATCGGAGACTTAAGATCTGGTGTCAGAGTAGTCAATTCCACCACTCCGGCCTAGAACCCTCTGTGTGTCTACAGTGACGGAATTACTACCCAAGGCTATTTAAAAGCTGCATGCATTTATCGCTACCTTTTCCTATGCACATTAGTTTCCGTGCATTTTTGTAAGTGCCCATTTGTCGTAGTGCTTTTGTTCTGTGTGCCATTGTTGCGCCACTTAAGAGATCATCTGTACCTTCAGCCTTATGTGGATTTAAATTTAATGAAGCGCTGTGCTCCGGGGCTTGTTGAAGAAAGGCTGAGTGGAGCGTGCAAAACTTACTTCCAGGAGGAGTAATAATGGCTAAGTTAATGGAATCGGAGAGATAAATAACTAATTAGTCCAATGACTTACTCCTATTTAGAATCTCGGGGCCAAAGACTATCCCGCAGTACTGGGTGCATGGAAGCCGCATCTTAGAGCGAAACTTATGCTGCCAGCCACATGCCCTCTACTTAGCCAATTTAGGGACGCTAATCAGCCGTGTATGAATGACTTACAGAAAAACACAAATGAAGGTTCGTACACGCCGTACGGCTCACTATACTTCAGTCTTGTCCACTTTTTTATCCATCCATCCATCCATCCATTATCCAACCCGCTGAAGCCAAACACAGGGTCACGGGGGTCTGCTGGAGCCAATCCCAGCCAACACAGGGCACAAGGCAGGAACCAATCCTGGGCAGGGTGCCAACCCACCGCAGGACCCACTTGCATTTGGCACTGAGTACTTTTGTAGCTGTGTGCTTTTATCTTATGTAATTTTGTTGTCATGTATTTGCTCCTGCATCGTGTGTAGCATGCTGGAAATTGACTGAGCTGAGACGTTGTAGTGGTCAGTTGTATGCTTCATACTTTATGTTAATCAGTTTCACTGTAAAGTGTCTTGTAATAGTGAGTGATTTTAATGCCACGCCATAAAAAGACACTTCACTGCAGGAGCAAAAGAAGGGAAACACGGCACCAGGAGTGATAATGTGGGGCTTAACAATGAAAATGCGGGGATATATTGGTCTGAGACCATGATAAACCAGAATCTGGTGAAGGACACAGAGTGCAATAT
Organism: Erpetoichthys calabaricus; assembly: GCF_900747795.2. Taxonomy (NCBI): domain Eukaryota; kingdom Metazoa; phylum Chordata; class Cladistia; order Polypteriformes; family Polypteridae; genus Erpetoichthys; species Erpetoichthys calabaricus. The sequence goes on along the minus strand of NC_041397.2, from coordinate 265,814,909 downwards.
AGGACTCATTTTAAATATTGTAGATCAGCTAACAGCAGGTGTTTTGGCTTAAAGGCTAAATTATGGAACTGGAAACCGCATGTCTGTAGAATTAATCCCCTTCCTTCACTCCTTGTGAGATGTACAACAAGCTGCTCAGGCTGCTTATTATATAACTGTGTAAAGTTTGTCATTTTATAAAATGTTCTGCTGTCATGTACATACAGACCTTTCTGGAATGGGATTCTAAATATCTGAAGACAAAAAAGGTTTTACTATGGCTAAGAAGACATGTTGTGCCCACTACTGCAAGAATGTCTACTCGAACCCAAAATGGCATGCCTCATTGCTTTAATTAATTTCAGTGCAAGTTTTCTAAAGTGGACATGCTATGGTGAGGAGATATTGGTGCTAATGGCTGATCCTGATGCCAAGTGTTCTTTCTAGCATATAGTCAACTCTAACTTATGCCCAGTCATGCTGGGATTGGAAACAGCTCTTAGTGATGCAAACTAATGTCACACATGCACGGCAGAGGATCACCTTCTGGGCTCACCTAAGGTATGTGGTACCACCATGGGATGAGAGGGGGCGCTGTCACTAACAGCCCTGTCTCGTTTTTCTCTCACAGCCTTGAGAAACAACCCCTTGAGGGCAATGGAGCCAAGGAAGCCCCAATATAAAGGAGATGGCGTCTCAGTCTCAGACCTAACGAGCCACCAGGAAGCTCACAGAGACACCTCAAAGCTTTTTGCACCATGGCAATTCACCACAAACCCCTGCTAACAAAGAATAACTCATAAAAAGTGGTGTCTTGTACCAGTGCTTTTTAATGTGGAGTAATGATTTTAGTCTCTTTCAGTGCTTTCATATAATTTGTTTGAAGACAGCTTTTAAAGTATAAGCAACATGTAATAACCAGTAACAGCGCAACACACTTGACTTGAGCATTCATACTTTTCATCCTCTTTTTCTGAACGTTTACCGTTCGTTTGCTCAGAGGTTGATGCGCTTGCTGCTTCCTGAGCAGCTCTTCTTTTCTCCATCCTAGCGGCCCGCTTCTTCTCTTCTTTCATCAGCATCTTTTCGCATTAAAACTGATCAAGTCAGTGTTTGTGTTGCAATTATTTAGTACATTTTCTTTAATTTTTCACTTAAGGTGGCACTTAAGTCTTCAATCTGCCTCAAAAATGATTTAAGATATGAAGAGGTAGGGGAAGCGATGGCGATGGTGTTAGGGATGAGAATGGCACCCGTACGCATGCACTGCATGCCCGCCCAGCTGGCCGCTGCCGAGAGTTGATTTTACAATAAAATAAAATAAAAATAAACCTTGGAATAACCTTGAGGAATAAACCTTGGAGGAATAACCTTAGAGGTCAATCATCACCCCGAAAGCAGATAATAGACATCATGTAGTATATGTGTATCAAATTTCAGGTCAATAGTTCAAACGGTTTGCAAGTTACAGGCGATTTAAAATCCTGGACAGTAGCGTATTATATAAGAAGAATGATTTTCTAGTGACAGTGCCAAGAAAGGAGCTTTGGCGGACATCCCTTCTCTCCTTGGACTCATGTGAGGCCTTCACCGTCTGTAGAAACTGTAGACGTGGGTCACTGCTGCCTGTATTTTTATAGAGTTAGCTAAATCGAATGTCACATCACATAACTTCTAATTGTGGGGTTATGTCAGAGTTGCTGCCTGCTTTTGCTGATCTTGTCACAGATACATGTCAGCTGATATGATTGAAATTTGCATCCTATGTCTCATTTACTGACTGGGTGCCGACCTTCTAGCGCAGTTATGCCCACCCCTTTTTCTAAAAACCACTAATGTTCTGCCTGACAGAGCTGGCACTGTACAAAGGGTTAACATCTACGGCAAGTTCGTCACAAATCACTACCCTTTTTTTTATTTTTTTCAAATTCCATCAGTCATACGTAAAACACAAGACATCGGATGACAAGCTTCTCTTCTGTTTGTGGGGTCCTAAATACCCATATTTCTTCTTCATTGTCGCTGCATTTTATGAATTGTACTTCCAGATGAGTATTCATTGTTTGTCAGCTCTCATAAATACAAACCCACCCCAACGATTAGAGACAAAATCAGATCTTTTTGTTGTATTGAGGTGGCTCACAGACTAGCTGGACTGAATTGCTTGGAAGCGACCGGCTTCACAGGGGCACACCGCCAATTGCCTCTGACTTGCTAAGATAATGTAAATGAAAGATGTGGGAACATCACATAAGGTGATATAGTCTTTAATGTGAAGTAGCCTTAAATCCAAGACATGACATAAGGTGTAAAAAAGTGAAGCAATACTGAACATCATGGGGGAATTTTCATATTTTCATTGCACCAAAAACACTTGTAGGTCTATGTGCTTTTCACCTTAACTCTTTCAGGGCTGATGTTGACTTTTGTCAAAATTCAGGAGTAGAGGACAGTAATCAGCTATAAACTGCAAGAAAATTTGCCCTTCTGTTTTAGTTCAACTCTCTTTGCTAGAAGGAAAGTTACATAGCTTTGCTGATTTAACCTCGATTCCCTATGCGTGCATGAGTAGCGAAGAGTAAACAACCTCTAAAATGGCACCGACATCTGGCAAGAGACCAAAGCGAATGTGCAAAGCAAAATACTCCATGGACATTTTACGTAATTTTGTTGAATAAGACTCCGAGTTTGATGCAAGTGATCTGGAGATGGATATCAAAAACAAAAATGAGGTACCAGCATCATCTCAATCGGTCCCCAGCTGATCGTGGTACTGATGCACCCACAGCAACATTTGCCTGGGAGGACCACCACTTATGATGACAAGAGGTTCAAACCACATTGCGTCACACTGCAACCGCTACCACCACCCACCTGCTGTGCGAAGATAGCCAGGCAGCTGGCACACCGTGCATTCCTGTTGACCAACGCGGTGCCCCCATGCAGCCACTGCCGTCAGAGATGCCAAAAATGCGCCAACAGCAGCCACAGCACATAGCAACAGACGTTTTATGTTGACTTATATGTGAAACCAGTGCTTTGTGTGCTTTCCAGAAAACTGAGCTTTATGGAAAAAATATTCAGCCCTCAAAGAGTTAAAATCTTAAAAAGTGCCAGACAGCTTGTGGTAGGGCTGCCTATGCATTGGCTTGGAAGGTAAACCACACATGGAATAGCTGAGATCGTCAGTTTCTATTATACTTTCTTTTCAATTTAAATATACAGAAAAATGACCATTTAAATTATAATAGAGACTCCCTTAAATTTTCACCAGTGACATTTACAAGGGAGCTCATTTCTCATTCAGCAGCCTCTCAGTATTCCACACGACGGATAAGCACATACTGATATGCTACACAACACCTTCATTCGTAGTGAAAAAATCATTCAGCGCTGCCCTAGATAGGCTGTTGATTCTCCGCATAAGCAGAGTGAAGGTGGGGGACGAGTCTGCATTGATACAGCTAGGATAGGTCTGTCATGTCATGCTGACAGCGTGCAGGCTACTCCTTAGAGAATGGAAGCAGTAAAGCTTTTTAACACACTGCTTTTATTTTATGTAGTGTTTCCAAAGTGTCACATTCAGTATGCCATTTAATGAAGAGTTTCAATAAAACTCCCACACCACTGCATAAGCTGTTTCAGTCTGGTGCTACGGAGCCGCTTGTGCAGTGCCTGGCACCCTGACACCAATGTTCAGGCCAGACAAGCTTGACAGCTCTGTAGATCTCTAAAGCATAACCTTGAAATATTGAGAGCAAATATTTAGAAGCTAGATTTAAAGTTGTGCTTGAGATGCAGCGAAGTATGCATTTGGCATTTTCATGGGCCATGATGATTTGTAAATGCGATTTACAGGAACTTTCTGTCTTGGGAGCTGCCACTGGAAGGTTGACTTTAACATACGGTGGCGCATTTGTTTAATTTTGTTTTTAGCACGGTAGAAATCTTGAAGAGGATCAGTGTTCCTCTTGGGGGTTAAGCTTTATTTTAAAATTAGGGTAACTTGTGTTATCCATCATCGTTGGTTGTCCCACAAAATGAGAACGATGTCTGTCAGAATTATCTGTGTGTTGTTAAAATGGTTGAGGAGTTTGAGGCAGACATTTTTGGATGGTGGTGTCTGGAGGTTCTCATTGAGACTGGCTTTCCTAAAAACATCCAGTCAGTGGTGGTCTTAGGAAGACAAACAGTGCATTAGTGAGTAACAGATGGAAGACAATTGGAGAGCTAATAGCTAAGTAGATCGATGATCCTTAAAAACACATATCAGAACACACGGCTCATTGAACATTTTCATGGATGGAGAATGTGAGGCATTGACCTCAGTAAGCTCCACTTAAAAAAGTGTAACTTTAGAAAAATCAGAAGCACAGACACAGGGCTGGAAAAACATTGCGTGGTCTGATGAATCCCACTTCCTTCTGAATTGCCATAAAAATGGTAAAAACACTCATAGGTCACTGAATCCATAACTGTAGGGTAGAGATAGAGGTGTCATGGTGTGCTCTACTGATTGTGTGGCATGCATTGCCACCCTTGATACAAGTACAGTCATACTTCAATAATGCAGGATATGTGAACATTATGTCATGGCAGCAATGTACTCATATACACTTATTCAACAGATTAATGCCCCATGCCACAAAGACAGGGCAGTCCCAGGATGGTCCTAAGATCATGATACTGGATTCAGTGTAAAGCAGTTGTCTCCTCAGTCACCAGATCTCAGTGTAAATCGAGCATCAGTGGAATGAGTTGAAGCAAGCTATTAAGATTACAGAGCCACCTCCAGGTAATTCTCTAAGGAGACCCATCGTTTTTACAATTCCAGGACCCTTTAGAGTTGACACAGGCTTGCACCATCGTGCTGCTTTTTTAGACTCCTTGTTGAGTTCATGTCAGGGGCAATTTAGACTGACCTAGCCATCAATGTTTAATTCTTCATAAGAGAGATAAAGTGGCAAAAACCTGACCGAGACCCCTGAGGTCCAGTGCCACTGAACAAATTTATTAAATGTGACGAAGGGAAAATCAAAAGGTGGCAGAATTATACTATGAGCAAAACATGCTATCTGCGGTGGGGACAAACAAGTGAATAAATAACTAAGCTGTAATCTAATAAGCCTGGTCAGGACTTTCTTTATATTTTTTTAATTATATGTTATGGAATTTCCCTTTTCTTACCCCTTCCTATACTGTATGTGTGAAAGAGTGAATGTGAAATTAGCTTTTGCATGCTGTCTGGTCAGTTGTAAGAAAAAATCTAAGTGGTAAAAATACATCATATTGTGGTTTTTTCCTGCCCACTGCATCTTTGGCCTTGAAGCTTGATGGTTAATTTACCCAGAGTGTGAAAGTTCAGAATCTTAATGAGAAAATTTAGCAGAGATCAGCTTTTTCATTAGTAGAGGATCATGACAAAAATAAAATCATTTTAGCCTGAGATGCCATTGCCATTTGTGCAGAGAGGTTCTCACTTGATAAAAACAGTTAATTTTTTCTCCCTTACCTGCTCGTCCATGACCGACTTCACTTCGGGGTCCATCAATTGTGTCAAAATGAAAATGGGACCTGGTGCCTTCATCCTTCATCCTCTGTCACCGTCTTTCGGAATGAAGATCACTGTGAAATGTGATAATAAAGGCAATGCAACAGGAAAGGTGATCTGTTTAACATACTCTTCGAGGGACACTTATATTATCATAAAATAATTTAGCTTTTAAATTGATTATTTATGTATTGTGTATTATACTGGTCAGACATACAAGTAAGATTTTCACCGTACTCTGTATACACAACAACACTACTGCTAATCCTACTATTACTACATTTTGGGATGGCGTGGTATTGCAGTGATTAGCAATGCTGCCTTATAGCTCCAGAGTCCTGGGTTTGAATTCTGGCTCAGCAACTTCCAGTGTGCAGTTTGCACTGTTAATTTCTACCCAGTGGAGGAGAACGGGAAGCCAGGGAAGCCTGAAAACAATCCAGGGGTTTCATCCAGAAGTGATTCCAGAAGGATGTTTAATAGGTACTTGCACCTCTTGAACTAAGTCAGGAAAGAAGCTGATGGTAACAGCTCGACTGGTGGGAGGAAGAGAGGTCAGGAGTGGTGAGAAAGTTATGGAAGATGTTTTTTGAATTATTGGTAATGTGCTATTGTTAAGTATCCCTGTAGGCAGGGATAAAACCTTTACTGAGAAGCTCCAAGAGCTTGTCAGGTTTATTTATGTTCCTTATTTATTTTGATTATTTGCTATTTATGTTTCTATGTCCTTCCACAACAGGTGAATACTGGCCACAAATAGTATAGTGCTGCATAAAATAGTCATTAGCTTCCTATCACCCAGATCGAAATAGTGGTTTAGAAAGTTTGGTGCTGCCTAATGAGTAAGACCACCAAGCTCAATGTCTTCTGCTTAAACCCCCACCACTGACTAACTGCCAGGCCCCAAGTAAGTAAATTACCCAAATATCAAGTATTAATTTTAGTCAATAATACAGATGAACACGTAAGGAAAAAAACAGTTGAAACTGCTGGGTGGTTGGAGGCATAGGACTACAGTACCTAAGACTTGGGGTCGATTCGCCAACCAAGTGACCTTTTACATGTTTTTTCAATGACTGAATGGGTTTTATTTTTACCACTTTCATACTAAAGACATGCTTGGCCACTTTCAGATGGCCTGACACGAGTGTGTACAGGTGTGCCTGTTACAATTTGGTTTTGTTTTAAATTCTTTTTTGTGTTACTGTATATTACATTTTTCCCCAGAATTGCTTTTTCTCTTTGTGGTTTTGGAATATAAAGAAAGTGTTTCTGATGACAGTTCTTTGTTTAAACATTTATTTAAAGACATTAAGATATTTAATATCTCTATGCAGTGCAAATATTGTTTAATTGGGGGTGCCACCATATTGTTTTAGCAACTGCAATGTTTCTAGAATTCAATAACATCAAGTGGCCTTATTGTCACACCATCCATACACAGTATTGCAATGTAAAGTGGCTTGAAATAACGGACACCAGGATCACAACATACAAATACAAAAAGGACAAGACAAGTAAAGATCTATACTATAAATAGGTAAATAAATTTTAAAAAATGAAATAAATGGTAAATGATTAGGCAGTAATGCATAAAATTATAATAATAGCAACAACTAACAATAAAAACAACAGTAGCCGCAAATGTAACAAATGTTCTACATATAAATACACTACTAGGGGCAGATCTGAGGGCAGTGGGGCAGCACAGAGTTCAGAGGTCAGAGTTCGGACAGCCAGTGGGTAGAAGTTCTTGCAAAACTGGCTCAGATGCTACAGATCCTTCTTCGAGGTGGAAGTGGTAAGCAGGTATTAAGGTTTGTTTATAGAAGTCTTGATTGTAGCAAATACATTTTTGCTTAACAATTCCCTGTGCTTTGATCCTTTTGGCCTTGAGTTTTGAAAGTACTTTTAGGTTCACAGAAAGATCAGTTTAAATTTTTGGTTAACAAACTTTTGAGAACATTTCTCTTTCCAATTCTTTTTCATAAAAAACGGATTTGATTCTTTTACCTTAGAACAGTGCCCAGTGATTGACTAAAGTCCCATCTAGGGCTGGCTCCTGCTTTGTGCATAATGTTGCTGAGATTCCCCTCTCCCTTTCTCTCTTCCTCTTTCTCCCTTTATCTTTCAACACTGAATTAGATTTAGTGGGTTCTAAAATAAGTATAAACAAGGAAAGGATGGCATGTCATTTCTGTTGTGATTTAATTTCATAAGTTTCATAAGAGTCCTTCAGAAATAACCAAGGAAGAAGATCAAAATTCCACCAGCCTGCCCAGAGGTAATGTACCAAAAGGAAGCCTACTTTCCACTTAAATGTGTAGCTTTAGCCTACACCTGGCAAATATACATTTCACTCTCAAAGTTCAAAAATATATTCTCCAATGTCCTAAAACACACTGAAAATGCCCCACAAGGGAGAGGATCACAGTCAGCCCCGGCTTATAAAGAGTGTCATGCATAGGTGTCCAAGGATCATCTTATGGGTTCAGGTATGCGATACCACTGTGGGACAAGAGGGGGCCGCTGTCACTAAAGGTATTGTCTCTTCCCTCCAGAACTCTGAGTAGATGCCCAATGAGGGTAAGTGACCCCGTCTTCATTGCTTGGAGAAGGCCCGCCGTACAGTCAGAACAGTATATGGTTGGATGTCCGCAAAAGGAAAGTGTCAGTTTTAGACTTTAGCCTACTGTAGGATGAAGCTCCCGAGTCAGACTGCTGTTCAGAGTTACTTCACTTAAGAAAGCCTTAATATGAGTTACTCTTTGGCTGTTACTTTTTTAAAAAGTATTTTATTGTTTGGATTGCCTTGTATTAAATGAGGTGGCCCAGTCACGGTGGCCACAAGAGCAATGTGACAAGAAATGTTTGCAAAGGAGGATTTATTGAAGGAAAGGAAATATACATAAAAGGGTTGAAAAGAATCACAAAAAAGTCTTGCCTAAAAGATAATTCAAGGCAAGTGATATTCCTAAAAGTACAATCCATGAGTGAATCCAAAATCCAGAGCAAAAGGGCTGAAAACCAATAGTCAGAATTCAAAAAAGACCAAACACCAGAGCACATAGAAAATAATTACTGAACAGAAAAATATCACAAAAACAATGAATGATAAAGAAAAAAAAGCACTTTACACAGACCATAATGACATCATAGCATTTGGACCTTATTTTGCTTTCCGGTTGTAGAATTTTGCATATTCTTCCAGTAGCAGGTAAAAGGTGTGTGAACGGGCATGTTTCATAGCCATTAGTGAAATAGGGACAGACATTATTAGTTAAATAATTCATTTTTACACTAGAGACGTCAACACTAATAAAGGAAACTAGCAAAGCAAAACGCCCTTTTATTAAAATGGGCTTAATGGTATAATGGGAAACAGTAAGTCCATTTATTTCAGTCACCTTGTGCATTTACCAACCTCTTTTCACCAGTGCTGAAGAGTAAAAGTAAAGAAAATGTGCATAAAGAAGTTCTTCTGCAAGAAATAAAATTATGAACACATGGAACACATTACCTAACAGTGTAGTTGAAAGCAGGTCCTTGGTGATCTTTAAGTATTGATTTGATACTTGATACTGAAACAATGATGAAGAGAAACTGAAGAAATATGTTATGCAGAATGACATGTGGTGGTGAAAAAAATTATTATATTCTCAAGTATTCTTGTGAAATACTGTGCTCAATTTTGAAAGCAATAAGGCATTTAAATGGAAAAAAAACACAAGTCATGACGGGTCCTCCAGATGTAAATTTAAGATACGTTGGTGTAGAAGACATATTAGGGTTAGAGTTTTACGAGAAGGACAACAAATGTCGAAAATTCGTTTCTGTCCATCCATTCATCCATTTTTTAACGGATTATCTATTTGTTTATTTTTTATAGTCTTATTTATTTGTTTATCTATTTTCTTTGTATTTGCAAACACTTTGACTTACTGAAAATGTTTTATATAAATAAATGCTGTTGCTAATAACTGATTCCCAGTGGCATTGAAAGCAAAGCAGGAATCAACCGTTGACAGGATATGACTGCATCACAGAACACACACACACACACACACACACACACACACACACGCCTATTATTGCCAGGTCATTTTAGAATCCTCAGATAACCTAACTGCACGTCTATGGACTGTGAGTATAAATATGAGGAGAAAGTACAAATCATGGGCAAATGTCATCTCAGCCAGCAATGAAAATGTGATCCACAACTGTGATCCATCCACAGAGCCACTGTGTCACTCACCAGCAGTGCGACCATTTTAGCACTAGACACCATTCCATGAGGTGTCCTGGAGTTAAGATACTGTATGTATGTCAGTGGACTTTCATTTGAAGAAACAGAAAGGATTTTTTTGTATATTCTGTATTAATCAGTTCTCTGTTTTATTTAATGATTGATTTGCTGGTAGTTTCTAGGGATCCAAGATGGCTACAGTGTGGTGATATGAAGGGGTGTGGCAATGCAATGCTGTTTGCATGGTCACATCTGCTCACTGACATCTTGGCTTTTTTTGCAATTTCTTTAAAGGAAAGTCTGACACTTTTAAGGGTTATAGGGGTCTGTCTGTCTTCCTCTGTTAATTGCCTTAATCTCAGCATTACGATAACAAAGTACAGTTCAATAACGTTCAAAAATGCTTCACAGTGAAAAGCCATAAAGTTTGTTGCATCACTGCTTTTATACTGAAAGATGTTTTGTAAGTAATCAACAGAGTCAGGACACCAGTAGAAATTGTTTACATCAACTTTTAATGCTTCATTAACTTCCATTGCTGCAGAAAATATCAAAATTTCGAACCCATTTCTTGTTCTCTGAAAAAGGCTTTTTTGTTTAACTCTGAAAATTGCATTTTTTTCAGTTTTTGGTAACCTTAACATTTTTTTTTTTACATCTGGCAATTTACCACTTGTCTTTGTACCATTTCAGGTTATTCATCAGTGAACTTTGTATTGGGGTTCACTAGAAACAGGTTGCTGAGGCAGGCTTGCCAGGCCTTGCAGGTAAGTCCTTCATATAAGACTTGCTTATTTTCCATTGTGCTGGTTAGCACTAGGTTTTGTTATGCTTTTATACCCCATATCATGTTTTGGAAAATTTCTCTGCCATGGTGACTATCTAGCTGACACAACAGCACTTATATTTTGTGCCAACAGAATCAAAACACCTGGGAGGCACTTGGAACAGACTCCTTTCCAGCAATGGGGGGAGAGTGGGAGAACATATCAGTGAGCAGCTATACAGAGCAAGAGCTCCTGTTTTCAAGTTACTGGCTTTCCGTCTGAGTATTTATTTTAACTGCCAACCAATCCCTAACCCATTATCTTTTGTCTGCCTAAGCAAGCAGTGTCAGGGGCAGACAATTAGGTATTGTCAAGTGATATTTTAAACTGATCATTTAGAACTGGGCTTACAACCTGCATTCAGAGTTGAGATCTTGGATGCACTACACGTATTATGTTAAGATCTCAGATGTAGTAAAAATCAATAAGCATTGTGGCTGTGCCAAGCTTAAGGTTTCCCATTCGACCAGGATGAGACTGTGCAATTAGAGATGATGAGGCCTCAATAATTGGTGGAGTATACAGCCCACCTCTGTGCAGCTTATTAATCTGATTAGCCATGTCCATCATTTTGTAATTGTCGGGGTTGGGCTGGAGCTCTGCCAAAAGCCCCTTGTTTTACCTGCTGTTTTCCCCAAATTGTTACTGGATAAAAGTAATTACAGCAGGCGTCAGTTGCATGCTGAGAGGCACACAAGATAGTAAAAAGGCAAGCTCAAGAAAAGATGTTGCTTGACCATGGTGAGCATTATCCTGAGTGTCTACTGTTTATTGCCTTTCTGCCATTTGCCTGTATATATATTTTTTTTTTGTTGAAGGGTATATGACCTTCATTTTGGGATAGTGTACTTTAAATAAATAACCATCTTGTTATCCATTTACATTTACTTATTTGGCTGACACCTTTTTTCAAACTGACTTACAGCATGTGAGATAGAATTGATTACATTTCTTTTGTATTTCCATTTGGAGCCCAGGCAGATGAAGTGACTTGCTTGCAGTCACGAAGTGTCAGTAGTGGGATTTGAGCTCACAACCTCAGGGTTCTCTTTGTCCACTCATAATGTCTCACATGTTTATAACTAATCACAATGTACAATACCACAACAGCACACACAGCTTACCATACCCAGTGGGACCCTGTATACAGTAACTATCCATCCTTGCAAGTATGGTAAGAGGGGCAGATTGAGATGACAACCCCTCTGATGGCATGGTCAGACATTGTACTGCTAATAGCAAAAAATCTCAAAAAATTAAATGTGTCCTATTGCGTAGTTGTCACTCTCATGATTAGGAGACAGTGCCACCTGGTTGTCAAATTTCTGAAGGAATTCCACATTTGTACATATACCTAAGTATAAATTATGCAAAAATTAATCTTAAAATGAACAGAGTTTTTACAAGAAGCAAACCTTACTGGGATTCCTGGCCCTCAGAGATTAGCCTTGTGGAGTGAATAGTTCAGAACTGCTAATCTGTATGAGATTTCTGCTCCTGTCCCTGCCATTTCATTCCGGGGGGCTGTACAGTGTCAGCTGTCAGTATGTCTTAACCAGCAGCACAATGTTCTCAATATTTAGCCTTTCCTGGCAGGCAGTGAGGCTGACCGTGCCTTGAAAATGTCAGGTGTCAGCCCTTTTGTTGTGATGACATGTGCCATGTTCCTAATTGAAAAAAAAGGAGAAAAAAAAACCATCTCTATAGTTTCTGCACATTTCATTCCTTTGTTGTATCTCCTTTATGGCAGAGACAGGTAAACTATTGCGTTGTTGTTATTAGGCCAGCACTGATGATGCTTGTACCTTTAGGCATTCTCACATTTCCCTGGTCAATAAATCGAAGGTATAACCAAAATACCCATCTTTTCCAACAGAACTCTGACTTGACATGTAATGAAGGCACTAAGCTGCTTAGTCTATAAGCAGTTCTATTCCTACTACTCACTGTATCTAAAACTCTAAATCAGAAAGTTTTTGTGTCTATCGGTAAAGACGTCAGATATTCAAATCATTCTCTGTGTGTGTGTGCTATGTCCAATGAGGGGGCCATCCATTTGGGTACGATTATTGTGCACCAAAGGAATACTTCTCTAGCACTGTGGAGTCACAGAGTGCCCCAGGATTACTGTGACGACCAAAAACATGGAGATGACTGAGAAATGAGAAATCGTGGTGGATACCAAAAGAACCAAACAAGAATGAGGAAACAGAATTCAAAATTCAAGATGAAAATAAAAGTAAGTTTGAGAAAGTGGTCATAACTAGACCAGAACATTATACTGCTAATGTGCAGTGTTGGAATAAATTTACCTATCACTAAGACAATCAAGTGTTTTTGCATCCACCAAGGATTGCTGAATGTAATCTCCACCATATTTATATGACACCCAGTGATGTCATCAATGTGACAAGTTAGGTCACATGACCACTTCCATAAGAACGTCAGTTGGTAATGAAAATTTAGTTTTTATTTTCAGAACAAAATATGACAGTAATGTCAGAAAAGGATTCCTCATTTAAAAAAAAAAAAAAAAAAAAAAGCACAACTGATAACAAAATACTGTGGCCAGGTGCAGGAAAAATGTAGGATACCAACCGGGTCATCCAGTTTATTGTCTGAAGCCACAAAAACAAAACAAAAGGCAACGCTCTTTAGTATGTATTCTTCACCTTATGTGGGCTTTCACTTAAAGAAATGAGGCTTATCGGGCTGATTAGTCAAGGTCATTGTGGCAGTAGAGCTCCATTCGGCAGGTTGCTTGTGCCAATAATGACACCTCCTTCTGGGAAGCTCAGGTGTTTATGGAGCCTGAACCAGAAGGGGTATGGTCTGTTGCCCTCACTGGGCAGCTTCTTGGAACTGTGTGGAAAGAAGGAGATGACAGTATTAACAATAGCGCCCTCTCTCATCCCGGCAGGTTATTGCATACCTCGACAGAGTCTGTGAGGAGGTCCTCTGACATGCATGTATGACACTATGTGTAACAAATGTTAATACTGCACATAGGTATACTGATTTGCAATAGTAGAAAAACAGCAATAGAAAAAATTAAAAATGAGCAGAAGATGTATAGCTAAGGATTGGGCCAAAGTTAAAACCATGTGTCAAACAGAGTTTTTGTCAAAGCCAATAACACAATTAAAAATTCAGGGTCAAAAAGAAGAGCAAAAAATGTGATATTCCAGAAAGTCAAGACAATAAAGTTTTTTCAATCGCAATCTCAGAATAATCCATTAAGCTCAGACACCCCAGGTGACCTTTAATCCTTCCCCTGGATGACATTAGAAACAAGCGTACTCTGAGGAATTCTGAGAAGGATTTCATAACAATAACCTAAAATGGTGGTGTCCATCACAATACAATGCAAACAAATCATAAAGTTTTTAATGATGATACAACAAAACAGACTTTAAATTCATGTTCTCCATGTGTCATAATCCCATATTCCATGCAGAATTAACTAGACATTCCATTAGAAGGTATAAAGAAATATATTTGGCAAAGATAATAATAATAGCTTCTTTAGGTTCACAAAAAATCTGTAGTCCTGACCCACTAACAGGGTGGATTTGTGATTTAACTGAGGAAAGCAGACTCTCCCAAAGTTAATTGGGAATAGCGTAGGGGGCGAGCAGGTTTGTGAGACAGTGAGGCATTTTGGGATGGAGTCTGCTGCTTGTCTGGGCGGGTTTCAGTTGTATGTGTAATCACATTTACATTTTAAAATTTTGAATTCTGTACTGACATACTGTATTAGAGCACTCACCCATTCCTATAACCCTTGTACTCACTGCTTTCACATATCGTATAACACATCAACAGAACTGGAATGTGACCTTAAACAGCTACTTAAATCATAATGGTTGCATCGTTAGTGCACATCAAATAAAAATGACAAAAAAGAGACAAAAGCAGAAGCAGACCACCTCATAGGACACAAACCCACAAACCACAGACGGTAACATTTTGTATCACTCTAGTACCTAGAGATGTAATTGTTAGGTGAACTTTAATTCACATATACAGAGGTGAAAATGTTCTTTCTTTGCTGTAAGCGCTGTGCTCATCATTCTCTATTTTAGGATTGTATTTTGCACTGGAAGCGATCTTTCCCAGGATGCACACGGTATCTAGCTATAAAGCAAGCTATTTGGCCACTGCAAACTGAGGTAGATGTGAGCGTCACAATCACAAGTCATCCGATTGATAAGATTGCGGCTGTTTTCAATAGAACTCCTGGTAATTAAATTAAAGTTCACTTAAAAAGATACTGTGTCTGTGTAAGATAAGTTACTGCACATAAATTAGCATCTGAAAATGACAAGTAGGATTTAAATACACTTCAAGACTGCTAAATTGTGAATGGTACATTATGTAGAACTACTGAATAGCTGATCACCCTAGATTTAACTGAACAATCCTGATTGAATGAGTACAAATAAAGCTGTAGTCATCTTCTGAGAATTAATGACAACCTACACTGGACATCCATGAAATTAGTTGAGCTGGGGAGTCTGCATCAAGGTACATTTTTACAGAAGTTTTCATACAGCATGTTCCTTCAAGTTCAGTTTTAAAACTCTTTTGAATACAAACTTGTGCAAACATTTAATTTACTCAGACTCAGTCTTAGTAAATATGAAACATACTGTACTGGGTTTAGAAACAGGGCAGTGGGCTGGATATTAATCAATCGTTTAATTATTGATTTTGCTTTTGTCAATGGTAATAATCACTGAGATTTAGGGTTTTACTTTATTTTCCTTACATTTTTCTGTAGGTTGGGCTTGCCAGCCATTAGATGTACAATTTATCAAGGTTCATGAAAGCGTCTTAATTTAAGAAACACTATAATACAATCTATTGATAAACTCAAGGATTATAATAAGAAGATACAGTAAATGCTTATATAGTGACCTAAAAGATGGGATACAAGGCAGATGAGGCAAACATAATGTAACATATGCTGGTCTTTGTTCATTGAGATGCTTCCTAGATTAGCTTGATGTTATAAGCTTTTTCATTTTAGCAAAGTGTCACAGTCAGTTTGCACTTCCTTTAATATACCACCATGAGTGAAAGGGGGAGAAAACTGCTGTGTTGAAAGTCAAGATGTTTTGTCGCCAAATTAGCTGAAAGCTTATAAATGTTAGCAGTTTACCTGACACAGTTAAAGTTTTAATTTCCCCTTGTCAATAAATAAAAGTAAAGTATATTTAATCATGAAGTTGTTACACAATAACAAGCATGAGAGGGCAGGTCTTTGTTGTGTCGTCTTTGCTACATTTGTTAGCCTTTTGTGGCAGTATGATTTCCTATTAAAAAATGTGAATTTGTCAGTTTTCGGAAATCTATTTGTGTTAAGGTTTTCAGCAGCAATACTTAAACCTCCTGGGACAAAACCAAAGAGCTTTAAGGACCAAGAGGAGCTGGATACTCAGCTGATGAGAAGGAAGATTGGGCAAAACTTTTCAGTTGCCCCATTTAATTATTTTTTCCTGCATTTCAGAGGAAGAATAGACTCTGGATGACTGATAGTGATGGGTTTCAGTTGTTGTCTTTTTTAATGCATGGTCAGCACCATCCAGATTTGCCTCATTTGTGTGACAAAATGTAGGCTTCCGTTAAAGGAGTTCTTAATGTGATTTTCGCTCCAGTCTGTTTCATAGGACCCTGTAGTCTGACATAATGGTGTGTGTTGTGTGTGGAGCTGTCCAAGTGCTGAAACCACCAGCCTGAGGTTAAGTAGGGCAGACTACAGTTCTGTCTGCCAACAATTCATGGACTAAATGAATAGCCCATATCTACTATATAATAAAAAGTTACTCTGTGTGTGTGTGTGCGTGTGTCCAGTCCCTACAAGCTATCTGATTGGTCAGTTTTCCTTTGGCCTGATTAGCCAGCATCTGTCAAGAGAGTCAGAGAAACATGAAATTACAGAAGAAAGTTTTAGGAGGAACACAGAGTCACCATCAAAGACAATAATATGAATTATGTTTTCATAGAGGAAAATTATGCCTCATCTACCATTGTTGAAAGTCAAAGAGTAGACAGGAGGAGAGCAAGGCACCTCAAAATGACAAGAGCATGAGAAGCAGGGTTTACATCTATGCAATTGAAAGAAGAAGTGCTAGATGAGAGAGGTTCAGACAAAACATGACACTGTTGGAAGGCATAGGACGAACACTACGGGTACATGAATGACAACAGATATCAAATATTTTTTCATTTATTCTATTACCTATGTTTACCTATCTTTACAAATCTAATACATAAAGAGCACCATCAAGACATCAGTGTGGATAATGAGGTACTGTTAGTATGGGGTGGTAAATACTAACCTGGTGAGTGGTAAAGGATGCAGTCTAAGGTTGAGTTATGCCTTTAAGTAAATCCCTTAAATTAAATTTCTTGTTTAGTGGGATTTTATTTTTGTATCGGTCTTCTAATAAATATTAGCCTGCATTTGGCTTTATTGGTGATCTCAGATGCTCAAGTAAATGGTTTAGTATTTATAATTATCTGCACTACAAAATTGTCCAATATAATGATTAATGTTTTAGTAAATACTTGATAAGGCTATCAGTGACAATGATCCATGTAATCCTATTACTCACAGCATTACAAATCCTTATAAAATGATCATTCAGGTTTTTTTTTATTAATCACAGATAAACAAGAAAAGTAATCAGACAAAAGATTAAAGCTAACTGCTGAATGACATACTGATTGCAATGATATGGTGTGCTATGACTGAGGTAGAATACATTAATACTAAGGAGAAGCAACCCTGTACAGTAGTATATGGTGTAGGTGCTGGAGGGGATTTCCCAGTGGGAAGCTCTTAGGTTAACCATAACTTTGTGTCCACTGTATGATATATTAAAGTAAAAGATCACAGAACATCCATTCTGCGTGAACGTGGATGGATTGAAATTAAAGTTTCATAACCTGACAATTTGCTGTGTTGGTTTCTCTTTGAATTCTACATTATTGCATTTTCCTTTCCATTGTACAATAGTAGAAACATTAGAGACAATTGAACATTTTCAAGTGCAACTTGAGCTGCTTTTCTTACTTTTATCCTCATTTCCTTTTTTATCTCTTTCCTTCACAAACTCAGAATCACAACATTTGTGCTGGTCTGATTTAAAATCTATCCTTTCTGACCAGTTCTTTTATGTTTAAAGCTCACCCTACAGCAAACAAGTAATTGAGTCTGCTGTTGGTAGAAACGTTTGTGATAAGGACTCATTTGGAGTAGAAAGAGAACAGAGTCCATGCTAAAGACATTAAAAAAGAAAGAAAGACAGAGAACAAGGGCGAGAAGGTGTGAGAAAGGAAATACTTGGTAGTGTTAATAGAAACCATAGGAGTAGATTGATAGACCTGTATAGAATGGCCCAGAGAGACAGCAGGGTTATTGTTTTATCTTTAACCTCATGCTCTGTGCATTCTCATATGAATATTCTCTATCACATACTCCTCCCTTATGGTGTTTATTTTTCAATAAACACAACATTTTGATACATTAACCTGCCAAGGTATAATGCCATGAGTGTGCCCCTTCCTGTTTCATTATTTAAAACTGACACATAACCTTAGTGTCTTGCTGAATAACCTTCTTCAGCCAGTTTTCAGCTAATGCACAGAAAAACTTCAAACCTTGGAACAGTGAAATACAGCATAAGCATTAGGGAAAGTCAAGGAGAGACCTACCAGAGCATGGTGTGTACTTCCATGGGTATCAGGTAGATGGAGACTTACTGTTCCTCATTACAGTTTATGTTTCTTCTTTGATTTTTCACTCTCTCATTCTTGTCATGGCCATCAAGAGTTTGCCACAAGGTTCGAATGGACTGAAGTCAAGCAAAAAGATAATCAGAAACAGTGTAGGTCATAACATTGAATTATCAGAAATTGTTTGCTAAGAATCAAAAGAGTTCACTTAAGCCATTGTCACATTGCACAACTTCTAGTTGGAAGGGATGTCAAACTTGATGACTACTGTAGCTGATCTCATGGCTTGAGCATGTCAATATACACAGCCAGAAATTGACTAGAAAGCTGGGGGTACATGACTGCGTGATGACTTTCCAGCACATTTTCATATTTCCAAAGTATCATAAGCTTGGCCCTTTTCTGACAGCTTGATAGTCCTTCTGACAATGCTGCCTGATGGAGCTGTGAAGGTTTTACAAGTGCGGTGAGTTCAGCAGCAATCCTGCCCTTTTTTTCATTCTGCCGTGGTACACAGAGTGATACATATAGTAAAACATGAGACATCAGACAGAGGAGTCTCTCTTCTGTTTTTGAGGTCCAAAACTCCTGAGTACTTTATTGCAAGTCGCTGCTTTATATGATTGTATTTCAAGATGAGCGCTGAGTGTTTGTCAGCTTGCATACACACAAGCCAGCCCTACAACTTAAGACAAGATCACATCTGTTTGATTTGACAGGACGAATTATAGACTAGTTGGACTGACTTGCTGGGAATGTCATACTACAAGATTCACACTGATGAGAGCGTGGCATGACTGCCACCGACTCGGTAAGATTACATAAATTAAATCTGTAACTGAAAATCACCAGGAAAGTCGCATAATGTGACAGGACCTTAAATCTCAGTTTCTGATCAAAACCACATTTGTTACCACAAGATCCTATAGAAGCTTTCTCTCTAACATGTTACTTTATTTTGCAGTAAACTTTGGATGGTATTTTAACCACATGTACACAACCATTTTTTATAACATAGCCACCATGATGCTAGAGGTCACATGGAATATGCATTAATATGACTAGATACATAAAATGCAGGCACCAAAAAATACCAGAAACACTGAATGTTGGCATCCAAACAACCAAACATACAAAATGGAAGCCCTCTTAAAAAATCTCATAAAATGGTCACAGATGAAGGTGTAGCTTTCATAACAAATTATAAACAAAAGATAAAACAAAAATGAAAAAAATGTTGGCAATTACCTGTCTGTCATTTGATCACTGGCTGCACTGACTCACTAGAGGACTGAGCTGTGACCGTTTTCATTTAGTCCTATAGGACTGTAACTGATAAAGTTAACTTCACTAAATTAGGCCGTTTCATGTTGTCCGGCCTTCTTTATATCCCCATCCTTCTTAAAGGGTTAGGCTCCCAGATTAATTAGCTTATCAATCGTACTGGTAGCTCAAATTAGTCTTTCTTATACAGGATTAACTGCTGTGTATAATGAAGATGAAGAACAGATACTGGCTCAAAGAAAGGTGATGCCAAAAACCATGCACTTGCATTGCACTTGTTACAGCCTGCATCAAGTAGTACTAGGGTGTTGTACCATGTTAGCCATTATGAATGTAGTGAGAAGTCAAGCAAAATGACACCTTTTATTGGCTAACTAAAAAGATTACAATATGCAAGCTTTCGAGGCAACTCAGGCCCCTTCTTCAGACAAGATGTAAGATGTATGATCCTCTTGCCTGAAGAAGGGGCCTGAATACCTCGAAAGCTTGCATATTGTAATCTTTTTAGTTAGCCAATAAAAGGTGTCATTTTCCTTGACTTCTCACGGCCTGCATCAAAAAATAAATATACGAATATGGTGAAAATATTTCACTGGATTACCTTAAATCCTGACAGGGAGACACAAAGCATGCAAAACAAAATGCTTAAAAAAGGAAAAGTTCACAAAGGGTTGCTTCTGCCACCTGGCCTTGCAGACTTTGAACGAGCACCTGCCTACTTTAGCTAACCCCTAAGGAGTACAAGCTACAAAATAAAAATGGTTAAAGATGGGAAAAACACCACATAATAGAATAATTTGTCTTGTATGACTGATACAAATGTGAAATTTGAAGAGCAGAGATTTAAGGACAAACCAAATGCTAACATTGGACAAAGGTGTCAGATTTCTTCCCAGATTCAGGTTTTTCTTATTCTATCCATGTGTTTATTTATTTATTTTAAATTTGTGTATGTATATTATTTTTAAAAACTTTTTTTGTTAATTTTATGCCCAGATACAGTGCTTCCTCATGTCTGTGGCTGTCATGAAGAGTAGCCCCGTAAGTTCTGTAAATTGCATCATCAGCACAACTGTTAAAAGATATATGTAAAGATTGACACCAGAATGCAACCAAAATTAATGGGATGACCAGGAGAGAGTCATAAAACAAGCGAGAAGTTGTAACTAGAAGACATACCCAAAACTTAACCCAAAAATCAAAGTAGAAAAATGTAAAGCAAAAATCAGAAACCAATGGATCTTTTATATGTATTTATTAAGAAAGAAAACGCACAAAGGTTTATTTGTACTTTGTCAAAGTTGGATAGTTACGATTCTGTTGTGCTGATGACATAATTCGCAAAACCTTCAGGAGCACTGTCCATGGCGACAAAAGACACAATATAGCTACCACATCAGAAAATAGCAGCAAATGGAAGTAGATAAAATTAACAAAAAGCCATTTCAAAAATAAATAATACACATATGCAAACAAAAAATAAATAAAACAAAAATATAAGCATGGGAAGGAATCATGACAAAAGGTGAATGCTTAGTTAAAAATGGTAATAATTCCATAAAGTTATTTTCTGCTTTTGAAAATGATTACTCAAGAGGAGTATTTCCAGTGGCGCAGTGGGTAGAGCTGCTGCCTCACAGTTAGGAGACCTGGGTTCGCTTCCCGGGTCTTCCCTGCGTGGAGTTTGCATGTTCTGTCTGTGTGGGTTTCCTCCGGGTACTCTGGTTTCCTCCCACAGTCCAAAGACATGCAGGTTAGGTGCATTGGTAATTCTAAATTGGCCCTAGTGTGTGCTTGCCCAGGGTTTGTTTCCTGCCTTGCACCCTGTGTTGGCTGGGATTAGCTCCAGCAGACCCCCGTGACCCTGTAGTTAGGATATAGCGGGTTGGATAATGGATGGAGTATTTCCTTTATTTTAAACAAAGTTTTAATGCACTTTATCACATGGACTAACCTTAATTACCACACGGTTTGGTAATTTGAAAATTAATTAGAAGAGCAGGCCTACTTTTATGTGAGGAAAATCAACACTGAGATTCCACACGCCAATTCATGTACACAGCTTTCTACTTCTACATCAAAAGGAACTTGGAAAGTAGAGGAGACACTGTCAGGAACAGGTCTGGCAGATCCAAAGCCAGGTTTGACAGGTCAAGTGACAGTTTGCTAAAATTGCAAAATAAGAAAAAGGGCTTTGCTTGGGCTAAAAACCACAGCCAGTCTCAATGTACTCTGAAAGTGAAGCATTAAAGAAATAAATGAGTGGCAATATGGATACTGCACAGTCGTTAAGCTGTGCTTAAAGCTGTTATCTTGTATGTAAAAATGAATATTACAGTTAAACAAAAAAAAAAAAGTTTCCTGGCTAATACAAAAGAAAAACACCAAATCTAACTTTTCACACAACTAATTGTTTGTTTTTATTGTTATCTAAAAATTAAGTTTTTAAATACTGTTGGTAATTGTGATGTCACCCCTCACAACACCATTTACAAGGCAGCAGCATACCATAGAGACAGCAAACAACATGGCTGTGACCACATGAAAGGAATACAAAAGTCTGACGAAAATAAAATAAAATGGTGAATAATAATGGTACTATAAAAAATAAACAAAATACCAATATAATAATTAACAACTACTGTATTTGAACATAACCAAAATGATAGTAAGAGCCAAGCATAAGAACCTAATGATGCCCAAAAAATATGACAGTTGCCTTTTAAAATATGAATCCAAAAACAACAAATCTGCTCCACCAACTTAATTAGCCTGTGAATGAAGACTCAATACACCATGTGACTTCCAAGTCACATGATTGCATGGCCATGGCTGTTATGCAGAGAGGCATAACTGATGGAGGCATGCTGATGTCATAGTAAAAACAATCAATAAAAAATAAGAAATACAACACAAGTAATATAATGAGTGATAAGAAATATACATTATAAAAATTCCAACAATGAAATAGATTAACTCAAGAGCAGCCATATGATTTGCATTATTACTCCATTATGGCACAAACCCTGTGTTGCAAGACTGGATTTGACTTTAATGTATTTCACATAACTGAAATAAAAACACAAATCACTATATATATATATATAGTCATAAAAGCCATATCACGAGAGAGAGTGTTTAAGCTGATGGCCAAAAGATTAGGAATTTAGGCAGAAAACTACATGGACGAAGATAAATTTGGTTTCAAGAAAAGGAGATGCTACTGAAGGAAAGATGTCTAGAGTATAATAAAGAACTCTATGTCTGTTTTCTGGAGTTGGAGAAAGCATTTGGCAGAGTAAACTTTCTGAATATTGAGAGACATAGGAGTAGATTGGCAGAGCAGAAGACTTGTTAGGAGTTTATATATGAATAATCAATCAGTCAGCTAAATAGTTCCTGAGCACAAAAGTCCCATGAAATCCCAAAAATGCCTACAAGAGGGGGAAAATCATCAAACCCTGGCTCATCACAAAGAGGTCAAAGAAGATTTTTTATTAATAAAAAAGAATTTGATTTTTACAAAAGTTTTCTAAACAAAAATAAGCTCAAAGGAGCACAAAGGCACAGAAGGCAAGTGATAAACGTCTCAATATGAAATCCAAAGAGTGGTCAAAAGACAGAGCAAAATGCCACAAAAGTCCAGTCTTCTTCTTCTCCTTCTTCTTCTTCCTCTTCATCCTTTCCCACTTCCATGTGAGGTCAATGTGCTTGATCATCCTTTTCCAAACAGCTCGGTCCTGCACCTCCTCGGCAGTCAAGCCCTTTTCCTTCAGGTCTTCTTTTATTTTATCCATCCACCTCTGCTTTGGCCTCCCTCACTTTCTGTTCCTCCCTCACTTTCTGTTCCTCTGTATTTCCATTCCCATCACTCTTTTGCTCACATATTGATTGTCTCTCCTCATCACATGTTCATACCATTTCAGCCTACTTTCCTGTACTTTATTAGATATCTCTCCCACTTTTGTTGTACCTCTGATTGTCTCTTTTCTTATTCTGCCCTTTTTAAATCCACACAACCATCTCAACATCTTAATTTCTGCCACATCTAACTTCTTCTCCTGTGCTTGCTTTATAGTCCATGTCTCAGCTCCATCCATCATTGCAGATTTTACAACTGTCCTATAAACCTTGCCTTTAACCTTCGCCTTTATTCTTTGATCACACAATACTCCTGATATCATCTTCCAAATGCTCCATCCACACTGCGCTCTAACAGTTATCTCTGCATGTAATTTTCCATCTCAGGCTACCACTGATCCTTGATATTTAAATGTATCCAATCTTTTCAGTAGCTGCCCCGCCAGGTTATCTTCTCAATCCTGATCATCATTAAATCTCATATATTCTGTCTTCTTCCTATTTATTGTCAATCCTCTGTCTTCCAAAGACCTTCTCCATTGTTTCAGCTTCCTCTCCACTTCCTCTTTTCTGGTGCTGCGCAACACAATGACGTCAGCAAAAGACATGTACCAGGGGACTTGGTCTTTTATCCCATGACTCAACACATCCATAACCAGATATCAATGAGGTAAGGACTAAAAGAAGATCCTTGGTGCAGAACTGGGGTCTTGGCTGTTACCCTAACACTGCTTTTAACACGAGTCCTCCCTCCCTCATACATATTCTGGACAATTTTCACAAACTTCTCTTGTCCTCCTTTCTTTCCCATGCACCCCCAGACCTCTTGACGTGTCACTCTATCATAAGCCTTCTCCAAGTCAATTAATACCATATGCAAACCTTTCTGTCTTTCTTGAAAATCCAGTAATTCACAATGATCAAAAAAGAGCAATATACACAGAGGGCCTCATCACCACCATGAATGCATTCAATGATGCCAAAGGGACTGTGGGTTTTCCTGAAGCTTTACAGTATATGGCTGAGGGCAGTCCCTTGCAGTAATGGGCAGGTGGCACCATCTCTTAGTGGACCACCCACAAAACACAAAGAACATAACAGAAAAAATTTAAGACATTGTCACACACATGTGCTTAGGGGGCAGCCAGCAAGTCCTAAGGTGAGTGATGTTACAAGAGACAAGAGGTTGGTTGTATGTACTAATGTATGTACTCTCTCTCCATCAACAGAAGTAAAGAAAAAAAATTTCCGGTCACCCAAATTGGCTACCATTCCACAACCTTGGTTCCATATTCCACCGATGACATCACTTCCGACTCTCCCAAGATGACGTCACTTCCAGCTCCGCCATGATGATGTCACTTCCAGATCTCACGATGATGATGTCACTTCTGCCCCGCCATGATGACATCTCCTCCAGTCTCTCAATAATGATGTAATTTACGTCAACCCACTTTTGATGTCATTTCCTGTAATCTCATTTTGTGCCACCATTTTGGTATAAAAACACCTTGTTTTCACTGCTCTGTATCAAATGCTTTCGTTTTTTTGATCCACATCTCGCTATTTTTTTGCATCTTGTCCACGGACATTATACGGGGTCATTTGCCAACACTTTTTCAGACTTCCTGAGTCATTTAATTCTATTACAACATACAGAAAGAAAATTAGCCACATTATTATAATAAAAAATGAATAAAATAGACAAAAACATCATTTGAACCCCAGCCAGTGGAGAACCCTCTGTGAAATACAACAAACATTAAGAACCATATATAGACTAAAGAGGCATGTCACATAGATAGAGGTAATAGACGGGGGTGGTCACTCGCACCAATTCTGTTTATTTATTTTGACAGAGTAATTAAAGCATTACTAACAGACAACAAATCAGGATGAAAGTTGGCGGAAGATAGATTACCATCAGTAAGATTTACAGACGATAAAGCAATAACATCAAGCGATGAAGAAGCACTACAGAAACTAATGAACACATTTTATTCGGCATGTAAGAAATATGGAGTAAAGATCAGGATAAAGAAAACAAAAGTAATGTGTACATATATGTCAAAGGAAAGAACAACGGATCCAGTAATAATCAAAATAGGGGAACACATCTTGGAAGAAGTAGACAGCTTTAAATATCTGTGAAGTGTGCTGTCAAGGGAAAGAAAAAGTGAAAAACAAATAAAAATATGAATAGTAATGAGAAAATGAGCCTTCAATATGAAACAAAAATTGCTAACAACTAGAATGGATAGAATGCTGAACAAAAAAAATAATAAAAGCAGTAATCTGGAGTGTTGCACTGCATGGAGCAGAGACATGAACAGTGAGAAAAGGAGAGAGAGATTGGATGCATTTGAACAGTAGCTATAGAGAAGGATGGAAAAGATCAGTTAAGTAGATAAATTATTTAATGAAAAAGTTTTGGAAAGAATCTGCGGTGTACTGGCGGCCTGCCTGGGGATTTGTTCCTGCCTTGCACCCTGCGTTAGCTGGGATTAGCTCCAACAGACCCCGGTGACCCTGTGTTAGGATATAGTGGGTTGGAAAATGACTGACTGACTGACTGTTGGAAAGAATTGGTAAAGAAAAGTGCAAGCTTGAAACAATGAGAAGAAGACAACAAAGCCAGATGGTACACAAACTTGTTGAAAATAGTGCTGGACAGTAAACTGGAGGAAAAGAATTCAAAAGGAAGGCCCAGGTAGGAAACATTTACAGATGGTAAATAATACCAAGGAATGAAAAGAATAGAAGGCAGAATACAACAGGGAACTGGTGATCGAAAGACCTGCCCTGTGGCAGATAAACTAAAGAAGAAGAAGTGTATATGAAAGGAAATGCTGCCATCTGAGTATTTATGTGCAGTGGCACAGCCTATAGAAAGGCTGGTTGTGCTAAGGCCTCTGCTGCTGGGACTCTGCTGACCATGCATTGGATCAATATGTGGTGTAAGATGAGGACTGGGTTTGGGTATTTCTGTTAAATCTGCCTTTTTAACCTTGCAAATATGTACAGACAATGTTACAAAAGTCTAAATATCAGGTAGTATGGCCAAATTATATAATATGTGCACGGACTTTGCAAAGTGACATTATGTCATCTTAAAAGAAGATTTTAAAGTACAACATAACTAATACCTTACCAGACAGCCTAGCTCCCCAAAGCCTTTGGCATATTGTAAGTATATTGTTAATAAGTAAGCAGCCCTAAGTCAATTTAAAACAAATTTACTGATAGGAAGATCAATGCCATAATGCCTCCGGTGATTAATTGCTGTGTATTTTAAAAGACAGATTAAATACTTATACAGAATACAGCTTAGTTCTGTATACTTAGGGAAACTTGATAAAAAAGATGGTATCAGTCTTCACCCAGAATAAATGAGCTTTGGCTGCAACAAGGTCTTTTGTATAAAACTGGATACAGCTGAGGGAAAGCAGAGAGAATGACGCAGGCAGATTTAAATAGCTAGTGCCTACTTAACAGTTTATTGTGAAAAGCCTGAAGAAAGATACACAGGTTTTTGAATGAACGCAGCAGGCAACTTCTTAAAGAGCAAGTGCAGTCTGAATTTTCTACCAATTTTCAATCCATGAGAAAGATCTTGTTATACGAGCCAATCAGTTTCTGCATCTCAAAAGCAAAATTTGAATTCAAAAGCTACTGAAATGCCAGTTGTTCCATTGAGAAACATCATTTAGTGCATAGAATGAGAATTGTAATTGATTCCCAATGTTTCCACCAGCTGGTTATGCTGACTAATGCTGAGACGGCAAACAGTCTTTTTGGACAATTCTTCCTCCAACAGAATCCAGCAGAACAGCAAGACTTACTTCAGACTGATGTCAACTGTTTAGTGCCGTGTTAACCCATCTATTCATTTCAGACATCAGCATGTATCACTAAGCATCAAATCCTCCACTCCACAAGGCAGTGTGCTGGAGCCCTTCTGTACTCCCTCTCGCTATGATTCACTACTTACGATTTCTGTCTCACATCCTAGGTTATACTACCAAGTACTGTTTTACAGATTTTAACCTTGGTTAATTATTTTTTATGATTCATGTTCTGTTGTCATCTATATTCAAAATGACTGCTGGTCTATGCAGTCATTATCAAAGGTACAGGGCCATCGGTGGTAACACCAAAAGATTCATGGACAGTTTCTACACACAAGTCATAAGGTTGCTAAATAGCTAATCAGAAGAACAGTTTGTAGCAAAACAAGCAGTATATACAGTCATATGAAAACGTTTGGGAACCCCTCTTAATTCTTTGGATTTTTGTTTTTCACTGGCTGAGCTTTCAAAGTAGCAACTTCCTTTTAATATATGACATGTCTTATGGAAACAGTAGTATTTCAGCAGTGACATTAAGTTTATTGGATTAACAGAAAATATGTAATATGCATCATAACAAAATTAGGCCCCAGTCCCTGAAGTAGCAAACACAGCATGATGGAACCTCAACCAACAGTAGGTAGCAGGTGTTTTTCTTGGAATGCGGTATTCTTCTTCCGCCATGCAAAGTGGTTTTTGTTATGACCAAATAACCAAAATACCAAATAACTCAATTTTTGTCTCATCAGTCCAAAGTACTTTGTTCCAAAATTAATCTGGCTTGTCTAAATGAGCACTTGCATACAACAAACGACTCTGTTTGTGGCGTGAGTGCAGAAAGGGCTTCTTTCTCATCACCCTGCCATACAGATGTTCTTTGTGCAAATTGCGCTGAATTGTAGAACAATGTACAGATACACCATCTGCAGCAAGATGTTCTTTCAGGTCTTTGGAGGTGATCTGTGGGTTGTCTGTAAGTATTCTCACAATCCTGCACATATGCCGCTCCTGTATTTTCTTGGCCTGCCAGACCTGCTGGGTTTAACAGCAACTGTGCCTGTGGCCTTCCATTTCCTGATTCCATTCCTTACAGTTGAAACTCACAGTTTAAACCTCTGAGATAGCTTTTTGTAGCCTTCCCCTAAACCATGAGACTGAACAATCTTTGTTTTCAGATCTTTTGAGAGTTGCTTTGAGGATCCCATGCTGTCACTCTTCAGAGGAGAGTCAAAGGGAAGCACAACTTGCAATTGACCACCTTAAATACCTTTTCTCATGATTGGACACACCTGTCTATGAAGTTCAACGCTTAACAAGCTAATCCAACCAATTTGGTTTGCAAGTAATCAGTATTGAGCAGTGACATGCATTCAAATCAGCAAAATTACAAGCGTACCCAAATTTTTGCACATTCAGTCTTTCACATTTGATTTAATTTCATACAACTAAATACTGCTTCACTAAAAATCTTTGTTCAGAAAACACCCCAGTACTCAGATGTTCCTAGGAAATGAAAGACATACCACTGTTATCTTTTTTTGTTGAAAGTAGAGTAAATTATTATGCAGGCTGAGAGGGGTTCCCAAACTTTTTCATTTGACTGTATATTTATGTTTTTAGACTATGAAGAAAAATGTATTCCTTCTTTATATCTATGTAGAAGAGAGGTGAAAAAGAGAGTGCAGGCAGGGTGGAGTGGCTAGGGAAGAGTGTCAGGAGTAATTTGTGACAGACGGGTATCAGCAAGAGTGAAACGGAATGTCTACAGGATGGTAGTGAGACCAGCTATGTTACATGGGTTGGAGATGGTGGCACTGACCAGAAAGCAGGAGACAGAGCTGGAGGTAGCAGAGTTAAAGATGCTAAGATTTGCATTTGGTGTGATGAGGATGGACAGGATTAGAAATGAGGACATTAGAGGGTCACCTCAAGTTGGAAGGTTGGGAGACAAGGTCAGAGAGGCAAGATTGCGTTGGTTTGGACATGTGCAGAGGAGACATGCTGGGTATATTGGGAGAAGGATGCTAAGGATAGAGCTGCCAGGGAAGAGGAAAAGAGGAAGGCCTAAGTGAAGGTTTATGGATGTGGTCAGAAATGACATGCAGGTGATGGGTGTAACAAAGCAAGATGCAGAGGACAGAAAGATATGGAAGAAGATGATCCGCCGGATTAAGACCCTTAGATGCCCTAAGCACTAAGTAATTTTGGTGCCCCCTTACACTAGTAATTCAAAATATTAAAACAATAACAAACTAGAAAATAAAATTTTATTTTATTATCGAAAATTCAAAATTAAACAAAACATACTTATAGTAAGAAGGAAAATAATATTTATTTTTGTATGCTTCATTTTATTTTTATCTTAATAATTTTCTCCTACTTTTTTTCCTTGCAAACTCTTTGATTAGATCTTCATAATCAATCTTACGTAACACATCTGCATCTATACATAATAGAGATAACTTTTTTACTAAGGAAGATTTAGTTACAAAAATCTCACAGAATATTCTTTAAACCTTATATTAAGAATGTGTGTAAAAGATTTGCTAAATAATGATCACAAAAGCCATAAATAAATTAAGTAATAAAAATGGTAAAAATTCATGAGAGTTAAAGTCATACGGCAATGTAATGCTTAGAGCGGTTATATGCATTAAAAACTGCAAAACTGCTGCCTCCATGTCGTAAACCAAACGACTTTAATTGTTATAGTACCTAGGGGTCGTGAAAATTGTCGTATCAAAATGAGACTAGGACCAAAATTTTCATGAAAATCTCTTTTTGACGAAGCAAACCAAATTCTTAAATATCAATTAGCGTAGATTTTGTTTCAGCTTTTTTGAAATTTTTTACATCTCATATTTAAGGATGTTTTAGGTCTCAAAGTGACTACAAAGTGGCTTAAATGGCTACAAATATTAATTTTATCTGCCATTATTCTAAGCACTACAAATTATCCAATCTCCTGCCAAAACCTGTAGAAATTGACGTTAACCCCAAAATTGATTTAAAAATTTATTTTGTGTGGCACTCCTTTTCGATAAAGATCTGATCGCGTTTTTATCATTACTTGAAGAGAAAATGGCATCCGAAATTTTACAAATTTTAATGTTTGGGGTCGATTAT
This sequence comes from Erpetoichthys calabaricus, assembly GCF_900747795.2. Taxonomy (NCBI): domain Eukaryota; kingdom Metazoa; phylum Chordata; class Cladistia; order Polypteriformes; family Polypteridae; genus Erpetoichthys; species Erpetoichthys calabaricus. The sequence goes on along the minus strand of NC_041397.2, from coordinate 265,784,444 downwards.
AAAGGTTTTTTTGAAATGTACGGTTTTCATTTTCATTCATGAAAACCATAGATTTACCATTTTGATTATTTAATTTTTTTTTGGCTTTTGTGTCAGTTTAGCAAATCTATTTACACATATTCTTAGTACAAGATTTGAAGAATATTAAAAATCTTTATTAGTAAAAAAGTTATAAACAATTTTATCCAATAGTAATCAGCTGTACAATTTTCACTTTTACATAATGTAAATGAATTTAAAAATATCCAAGAACAGAATTAAATAGACTTACCAGAATATTTTTTCCTTAAACTGAGACAATTTTTTGTTTTTTCTTAAAACAGAAAATAACGGTTTCTACGCACTAGAAATTTATTTTAAGTTAAATAACAGATAATTCACAAAACACAACAATTATGTGATAATAAATTTTATTCAACTATTAACTATTATTTAAAAATATAAAAACATATTATTTTGAATCGAATTATTTTCACAATATTTTGACATAACATGGCGTTTAAGGGAATCACCATGAAACGGGAATTCCCCATCGTAGATGGCACCAGTACGCAGAACGCACTGTGTAAGGTGCCATCTACGGAGCATAGGGAGGTACAGGGAGGTATTATTCATTTTCATTAAATTTTGAAAATGGCTATAAATTTAATTAATTTAAAAATTTATGTGATAAATTCGGCCATGAAAAATTTTTGTGGTGCCCCCTTTACCCTTGATGCCTTAAGCATGTGCTTACTTTGCTTATATGGTTAATCCAGCACTGGAAGAAGATGATCCACTGTGGCAACCCCTAACAGGAGCAGCCGAAAGAAAAAGAAGAAGATCTATGTATGGCTCATGGAAGACACTTTATATTTTACCAATTTCAATCTCACACGTATATTCAAGTTTTGGAAATGAATGCAGTGACTATGTGGTACTAAACACATACCAGACACTCCACTTTGGGCTACCTGCACAAAGCATAAAGATTTCAAGGCTGATGCAGATGTGTGTGTTTATAAGCTGTCACACATATGTGCTTAGGGGATACTTCAGAGTTCATTTGATGGTAACCTCTTGTGATCACCTCTTGTGATAATTAAAGTCAACAACATGTTGAAAAGGTTTGGGGATTTGCCCCGTATAATGTCTGGAATCCAAAATTGGTCCACTTCCATCTGGAGGCAGTTAGTGGAAGACTTCCATCTAAGAAGATGTTCTGCTTGCATTGCATGCAGCCTTTGTGTTGTGGTGCCCCCAAATCTTTATGACCTCTTTTGCTGTTTATTGGTACAAACCATATTACTGCATTTTCGTACTAGAGCTTGGCATGCGGCATATGTGCCATTTCCTCCATCTTCATTGCTCAGTAAACTGTAGAAAGTTTTAATATTTATTTATCATCATCAGTTTTACACATTGCCAATCCTGTATTACTTATAGAGCAACCTTAAGGGCAAAAGTTAAAGTGAACTTTTTTGATACAGAAAAGCAAGAAAAACGAATTCCCAATGAAGACAGAGAGTTTACTCAAAATAATGTGTATAAGGAAGTATTTTCTGCTTAAATATATTATTTAATTCAATAAAGCGTTACGTAAACATACCAGTGCATATGCGACAAACATTTTAAGGAATACTCCACCCAAAAAAGATATTTTAAAATATGTTACTTACCCCATGTAGTTTGTAATGGTGGCTGAGAAATATTTTTAAACTCATGTTTTTGTGGAGAAATTACATACTGAAGATTTGAATTCAAGAATCCTGTCTTGAATTCAAATGCATGGCATTGTGGGAATAACACCTTCACTGTTGATATTCAGCACTGTTTTCAGGCAGTAACTAATAATAATATTTTTTCAAACAATACACACATTTTGTTAGTTTTGACCATGTGAATGGATATTAAACTATGGGACATGAGTTATATGATCATTTTTTTCATTTTTTGCACAGGCGTTTTTCACACTGTTTGCCATTGTCCAGAACTGATTACCACTGGGTCCTGTTCAGTTTGAATCTTCAATATGTAATTTTACCATGAAAAATTATTCACGGCCACCAGGACAATGAACAGGGGGTAAGTCACATATAAAATATTACATTTTTTGGGGGAAAATTTCTCTAAGCATTCATGTTTACAGCTATAAGCTCAGTATACCTGCCAGTATTGCAGCTTCCTCTGCACAGATGACAGAATGTGCCATTATGGTTGCTTCTTAGTACTAAAAACAAAAGACAAAAAAAAAGTTATTTATGAGCATTTTAGCAACCATACTTTATTTAAGATAAATCAAGCCATAGAGTTATATTATTCTAAAGAAGTATGATAATTAAATATAATAATTATAATTGTATGTAATTTTCAGGAGTTCTTCATTTTTTTCTCAGTAAAGATTGGTGCTTAGTAACTTTTATTACATGATACATAATTATTCCTGAAGCCTTAGGGAATGTTCAATGACATTGACCCCAGCATACCCGTATTTCATATCAGCAAAGCCTTTAATCACTAAAAATTTCCTTTCACTAAAATAATTGACTTAATTTGATCTTTTAAATTGTTTGATTATCATCACAGAATGGCTTTTGTGTTTATAATTCTATCAAATTGAGCACATCTGCTAGTGTCACAATCTGGGCAGCGTAGCTTGCTGCCACAAAACAATGAAATATGGAGAAAGGCACCTACAGAGGAAACTTTACAAAAAGAAGCAATTACAACAACGGAATATAGGCTAGAAAAAAATGTTAACTGTCATGATGGAGGATGGATGATCTGGAAATAAATGCAAACACACATACCTGCACACATATACAGTAAATACATACATAGATGTGTCAATGATAATATTTGGCAGCACTGCAGCAATAACCGAATGTTTACTGTCCTTTACTCAATTCTCCCAGTAGACTTCAAGAAGGTCAGGCATGTTGCATAAAGTCCAGCACTCTCTAACAGCCCCTAGTTCAGTGCAGTCAACTGTTTTCAGTTTTATTTTTAATTTTATTTAAATGTTTAAAGAGTCTAAATAAGGCTTTCAATCTGGCTCTAAATATTGCAGGACCTTAGTGCTTACCTTGTGAATCGTCCTTATCATTCTAGGAAACATAACAAGACCTGCAATGCCCCCAACATTAACAGCACAATTGGACTGGTGACCACACAGGCCATTTTTGATTATCTAATACCAGTACAAGTATGGCCACTGTTACAATATTCAAGTGTATTTACTTTCTTTTTATGGAGTTCCCTTTAGACTGAGAACACATTTATTTATCTATTCTAATATTGTTTAGCTCCAGTCCAGTTCGTTTTAACTCTACCATCATGTTCCTACTTCACACCCTAGTAGATCTGCATTATTTTTGGTTTTTATTAGCACCTTATTATTGTCCTTGATAATATGCATTACTCCCCACTCCCAATATGCCTCAAATTGTTAGCAATTAATTGAATGTTGCTGTTTGGCTCTTTAGTGTCAGAGCTGGATTTCCACACCGTTGCATAGCAGATTGCATACTATGTCAGCCAGTACAAGTCTGATGGTCCAACTCTTGAGTTTGGCTGCTGCTTTGTTGCTTAATAAACCTGTTTTATTTCCAAACTATGTCCTCGACTCCCCCTGTGCCCTAAGCAATGCATTAAGATGCAAATTTTAAATGCATATGGCAGGATTTGCATGTTGCTGGGTTGCTCTACGAAGAGGCGGCAGTCCATTACTTGGGTACAACTGACACAAGAACATGACACAGTATACAAAAGTTGGTGTACCATAAACACGGTTGTGTGTGTTACTTTGGTGGGATCTGTAAGGCTTAGCCTCAACCAGTCCTGGTTTCCCGTCATGTGTACACAGTGCACTGGAATTGCAGTCTCCCATAGATGAAAGACAGTAAGAAGCTACCAATAACAGCCAAAGAATACAAGTCTTTAAAATTCAGTGTAAAACTAGACAGACAGACAGACAGACAGACACACAGAAAGAAAGAAAGAAAGAAAGAAAGAAAGAAAGAAAGAAAGAAAGAAAGAAAGAAAGAAAGAAAGAAAGAAAGAAACTAGACTGCTGTTTGTACGAGTGGCTACTGAATCCCCTTATCACCCACAGTCTCATACTACTAATAGTTCGATACCATTTGCCAGATGGGTGGAGCAAGAAATGTCTTTGAGCAGGATGACTGTGGTCTTTATTAATACTGTTAGCCTTTATGCAGCATGGAGTCCTCCACTTGTCCTAAACTTCTGTTATAACACCAAATACCAGTTTGTATCCTGAGCTGCCATCACCACCCTCTAAAGTGTTTTGTACTCCTGAATTCAGCAGGTGCCACTATGAAACCATTTAGTATGGACTCTTCTGTTCAACTGTAGGAGTTGGTAAGCACAAGATGATGACATCCGGGCTATCTTTAAAAGCATAAGGAAGTAATTACACCAGTGGTCCTTTTTGATTGTTGCTGTAAAGTGTCACACTCAATTTTGTGATGAGCTAACACTGCTGAGTTTGCCTCGGCACAAGGTCAGTAACATCATTGAAGTGTTTGTGAACTTCGCTGAACTCAGTGAAATGTGTTGACATCAATGGGGCAGTTGGAACTAAACTAGTTTTGAGTGGACTATAATGATGAAATGGTCTTCAAGTGTCCACTGAGGGCTAGAAAGGCATTTATCAACTATGCTGGACCAATTATTGCGGTTAAGAATGGGACCTGAGCTGTGAGGCAGCGGTGCTAACCAATGCACCAACGTGCCTCAAACACAAAAGACATAGAATGAGTGCCACAAACAGAATACGACAAATGACTACAAGTTAGCAATAAGTAAAAAAAAAAAAAACATATATCATTGTAATAAGAGTTTCAATATTGGGACACACATTGGCTGTGCCACAAACTGGCGACATGGGACTAATTTGTTTCAGCTCAGTCTTTTTTGTTTTTGATCTATCTATGTAGATGACACGTTCAAATCTGTGTCAAGCAAAGTCAGAACTGCTAGCCTGCAAACAATGGGATTACCCTTTGATGAGACTGGCCTGTCAAATAAGGAGGGGAAGGCCCATTTCAAACCCAAACGTCCAAGGGTCTGAATACTGATATGAATGAGAGATTTCAATTTTTTAATAAATTTACAAACCTGGGGCGGCACGGTGGCGCAGTGGGTAGCGCTGCTGCCTCGCAGTTGGGAGACCTGGGGACCTGGGGACCTGGGTTCGCTTCCCAGGTCCTCCCTGCGTGGAGTTTGCATGTTCTCCCCGTGTCTGCGCGGGTTTCCTCCGGGCGCTCCGGTTTCCTCCCACAGTCCAAAGACATGCAGGTTAGGTGGATTGGCGATTCCAAATTGGCCCTAGTGTGTGCTTGGTGTGTGGGTGTGTTTGTGTGTGTCCTGCGGTGGGTTGGCACCCTGCCCAGGATTGGTTCCGTGCCCTGTGTTGGCTGGGGTAGGCTCCAGCAGACCCCCGTGACCCTGTGTTCGGATTCAGCGGGTTGGAAAATGGATGGATCTACAAACCTTTCTAAAAATATATTTTTGCTTTGTCAGGGTGAGTTATTGCATGCAGATTGATTTGCAAAAATGGCAAATTTGTCTATGAAATCTACAACACAATAAAGTGTGCAGAAATCTGTTTTTACAACCTGCCAACATAAGCCACCCCATCTTGTATTTCTGACCAGCATCCCACAGCACAGCCACTTTTCAGGACACATGTGCACTCAGACTCTGCGTATGCAAGATTCCTGCTGTTCCCTCTGATCTGCTCCCTGTAAGGGCCATTTCCCTTTAAAATGAACGCAGTTTAATGTCTCTTCCCTTCAGTTCCTGTGCACTCTTGTGGACTGAAATCCTCTTGATAGCACAGGCAAAGATTCATCACAATAACAGGCTTGCTAATTCAACCACAATTAACAGCAGTACTGTACCCTGAAAATCTAACTTTGACTGATGACATCAATTTCTCCTTTTTATGGGCCACGCCAAACAACAGAACAGCAGATATAAACTGAGAATAAGACATGGCTTGCCTAATAATAATAATAATTACTCACACTAGTTCCAGTCTGAACACTGTCAGTCTCACTTTATCAGATATTGCAGTCTCACACTTCATCATCTTTGAGGCGATGCCCTCCTTACACCAGTATGGGTCACCAACTTATTCTTTTCTTCCCTCTTTCTGGATTTCTCCTAATTCAATGGATGCACTCACCTGCTTTGCCAGATGGGCCTTGAGTTCTGTCCAGCCCACCAAGCGCCCACAGACTGTGCCTCCGGGACGTGTCTGTTGAGGTCTTTCTGCTTTAAGCTACAATATTTTCTTGCAGACTCAGCAATAGGCAGTGCAAGACTTACAATGCTATAACATTTTTTTAATATCAATATTCAGGGACTCCTGCAATTTTGATTTTTCAGGTTTTGAGAAGGACCATGAGGTTAACTGGGGGTTACCAGGGTCTGCATGGGTTTTTTTGTTTGTTTTTTTCAAAAATACAGTTTTCCACCCTGTAATCAGAATATAAGTTTAATATGTCACTGTGCTCTGTACAAAAAATATATTATAAATCCACTCACATGTACACCTAACACAAGGCCAGATTTAGCACACAGGAGTTCACCATATTAGAACTGCTAGGTAAGCTATTTAAGACAAGACAAGTTAAGGACAAACTGTGAAATGGGCATTGTACTATTTCTGTGTGTCAGAGTCAGCATGACATGGGATCTTCTTTTCCTTGTTTAGAATGGCATGATTTAACTAAGTGGGGGCCTGCACATGGAGAAAGAGTATAAAGCCTTGTAACATTGCCCGGCACACCTTTCAAGCCGACAGACAGATGGGAGATTCCGTCATCTGATCTGGAAAATCCTTCCAACGCAGTGACGAAAATGGAAGACTCTACAAAAGGTCTTGTCATGGCTTCCTTGTCTGTTATGCCACGTAAACTGTCATTAAAGAAAGCTAAGTTATTTCTTCTATGTGATTTCTTACCTCCATATCACTATGGGAGGGGTATCGCCTTTTAAAATCATATATATATATTTGGGTTATGTAACATGCCACAATTACAAAAAAACTTATTCCAACCAGGGAACTAGTGCCCCCTGCTGGATTCACACCCACATCTCACAATCATGAGTGAGCGAGGGTGCCCTGTAATAGACTGACATTGTGTCTAGAGTAGGGCTCCTGCCTTACACACAGGTCTGCCATAATATACTCCTGGCCTCAACAGCCCTGAACTGGACTAACTAGGTTTAATAACTGGGCGAACGGCTAATAATAACCTGTGTAGCAAAGCACTAAGACTTTACATTTTAAGACAAGACAAGTTAAGGACAAATTGTGAAATGGGCATTGTACTATTTCTGTGTGTCAGAGTCAGCATGACATTGGATCTTCTTTTCCTTGTTTAGAATGGCATGATTTAACTAAGTGGGGGCCTGCACATGGAGAAAGAGTATAAAGCCTTGTAACATTGCCCGGCACACCTTTCAAGCCGACAGACAGATGAGAGATACCATCATCTGATCTGGAAAATCCTTCCAACGCAGTGACGAAAATGGAAGACTCTACAAAAGGTCTTGTCATGGCTTCCTCGTCTGTTATGCCACGTAAACTGTCATTAAAGAAAGCTAAGTTATTTCTTCTATGTGTAGCAAAGCACTCAGACTTTACATTTTAAATTTGGGTTGCACCTCAGCATTTTTAATTTCCCCATACAAGTGCCATTCTTTCGGTTCAGCAAATTATTGTCTAAAGCATTGCGCACATTCCTGATGCCTCTTATTAATCTTTATACATATTTTTCAGGTTCCTAAATCTAGTTCATTTTAAACTAAATAAAACAGTGAGGCAGTAAATGCATTCCTCTCACTGCACGCTTGATAAACTCACCGCAGTCTGTTAGTGCCACCTGATTTTCCATCAGTGCCCTCACGTAATGTTCAAGTTAATAGTCTGTTTCCATACAATTGCAATTTCTTAAGTATCCCTCAAGGAAATTACATGAACACTATCAATTTGCGAACAGGTCCATAAAGATTAAGAGCCTGTTTAACCCAATAGATGAATAATATGTCTATAATAACTTGGTTATATTTTCACCCATAGGAAAACATGCCTGTAATTTCCTATTATAAATGTGTGGTGGGCTTCACTAGAAAGGAAAACAAGAGCCAGGAGTCTGCAATTTGCAAACAAAACATTCAAGAAAAAAAACACTCCATAGTTTATAGAATCATAGTACACAAATTAACACTAAAGCATAAAAATTCAATAAAGGTTTATAGGAGCATCCAGTGGGGAATGTTTACGTCTGAGACCCCTAGTGATTCACTTGTAATGCTAACTTCATTCCTGATACATTAGAAAAGAAATCCAATAAGCAGTGCAGTCTGGTTTGTAATTAAAACCGCTGGAATAGAGACAAGGAGAGAGAAACACCCAAGAATTGCAAGTTCACCCACCTGCTGTCTCCTCCTTTGACATTGCCAGGTAACATTCCACTCTTCCTTCATTCTACAGAGGCCTAAACATTTCTCACAGACACCACTTCAAATCTTTACTGACCCCGCTTTGTTTGTTCATCTTCAGATATGCTGAATCTTTTTTGGAGTCCTAAGAGATGGAGAATTAGAAGTGTGGCAGGAAACAACCTTGGTCAAGATGTCAGCCTGAGAATGGAGTTACTACACACTGACCAGTTTAGAGTCATCAATTAAAAGGTAAGTTTGGTATTTTTTAAAATCAATGTTATTTCTTCACAATCATGGATTTTTTTTGTATATTTTTAAAAAAATGTGTGGCCTGTTCTTGCATTTTAAAAAAGGAGTTAAAAGGGCTAGGGTTCAAACATGAAAACAAAAGCCTTTAAACTTACCAAATACATTCAGTTTGAATCAGCAAGAGTTTTGAATTAAGAAAGAATGCCTTCAACATTTCTGAGACATGCTTGTAACAACAAAAGGAATCTTAAAATAATACATTTTATCAGAGACTAGCAAAATAACTGTGCTTCGCAGCGAAGAAGTAGTATGTTAAAGAAGTTATGAAAAAGAAAAGGAAACATTTTAAAAATAATGTAACATGATGGCGGCACGGTGGTCCAGTGGTAGCACTGCTGCCTCGCAGTAAGGAGACCTGGGTTCACTTCCCGGGTCCTCCCTACGTGGAGTTTGCACGTTCTCCCTGTGTCTGCATGGGTTTCCTCCCACAGTCCAAAGACGTGCAAGATAGGTGTATTGGCGATCCTAAATTGTCCCGTGTGTTTCTGTGTGCCCTGTGGTGGGCTGGCACCCTGCCCGGGTTTGTTCCTGCCTTGCGTCCTGTGTTGGCTGTGACCCTGTGTTAGGATATAGCAGGTTGGAAAATGACTGACTGACATAACGTAATTGTTGTAGGCTTACTTTAGTATTGAGAGTGAATTTGATGATTATAAAGAGTTTAATTTATGATTGTAAGTGTTGTGTATGAGAAATGCACATTTTTAGGATGTAAGGATCTCTTTGTAAATGACGTGTGCAGTTCTGCCCTCGGGCTGTACAATGACCAAGCTGTCTGCTGAGAATACTCTTGAGCATGCAACGTACAGTTGGCCATGTGAGAAGCAATCTTGTTTCATGTCAATGCCGACCTTTTTTAGAGTCTGGACCTGTGACTTATTTATTGTCATAGCGAAGCAGAAATTGGAGTTTAAATTTAGTTTTTAAATTTAATTTTAAATTTAGTTTAAACTGGAAATTGGAGGCATTTGAATTGGAATGGGAGGTCAGAGGGTATGAGAGGGATGCGAGGAATAAATACAGTCTCCCCTGAGCAAGTTCCAATGAAGACAGTTGCCTCAATGAGGTTCTTGTGCAGAGATTTGATCTGAAGCCTGGTGCCGTTACAAAGTTTTGGTGGTTGTAAGTTTCGTAGTAACATAACTGGTGCGCCAACCTTCACAAGTAGAGTATGCAGTGGTATGCCTGGAGGATTAAGAGTGTGAAGAAACTAAATGAAAAGGCAGGAGTCACCAGCAGGAAGACAGGAAGCAAGGTGAACAATAACAGGCTTGAAGTGATGGAGCAAAGAAGAAGAGAGCAGTGAGCACGACAAACAGCTAAGAAAAGTAAGGAAGTGAGTGAGGAGGCACATGAGCATGGGATGTCGTTAATATATATAAGCAGGGAGCCAACCACATGGTAGGTGCACAGACAGCGGCCGTGTGGAAAAAGGAAGGGGGACTGGGGGCGGCCCTTGTGTGTCTCTGCCGTGAAATAAATCCTCTATTAACGGAAATAAGGAATGAAACTGCCAAAAGGAGAGGTCAGTTCCGAAAGTTCCCTATGGCATAATGGTGAGACCCGCCAAAAAGTAGACGTTATTTTCAAAAGTTCGTTACGGGGCATGGAGCCAAATGAAACATACTTAACATTTGTAAGTACAGTGTAAGGGATGAGCGTGGGAAATTTGGGCTTCCTACGTATATTGGAAGTCGCAGAAATAGTGAGCAGGGGTTTCCCCTATCTATATATACAGTTTAGGGGGTACACCCGTATTCCCCGCCCGCCTTGGGTGTTGCAATAGGACATGAAACATACCTAACTTCTGTAAGTATACTGCAAGGAATGAGCATGTGAAATTTCAGCTTCCCATCTATATGGAAAGTGGGAGAATTAGTGATGAGTCAGTGAGGATTTTTGATTTTTGTTACTATTTTCTTGAGGTAAGGGGGTGCTGCCCATTCGCTTGTCTGCTCACCGTAGCCTTGGGGAGTTGAGTTTTAACATGTACCATAGGTGCAGCCCCAATTTGCCAAATATATTTTTTTAATTTCTAAAATGTTTAGAACTCAACAATATGTGGCAAGTTAATATGCACCATGTGTGGCCTGTAGGGGGTGCACCAGTTTCCCAAATTTGACACAGACAGACGCAGACACAAGTTCATCAACACATATTTATTTGGCTGTGGGAAACTCTTCCCAATCATTTCCCACCTGCAGTGCACATCACACAAGCCCAATAATAAAGCACACAATAAATCAGCACAGTCTTCTTTTTCGTTGTCCTTGTCTCTCTTTCCTTCCCCATCCGCTCCTCCTCCAACAAGCTTCATCCCACTTCCTCCCGAGTCTGGCTCCTTGAGTAATGGCAGTTGGTTCCTTTAATCCCGCACCCGGGAGTACTTCTAGTGGCCCATTAGTATGGCCAATAGGCACTTCTGGATGAGGTGGAAGCCCTAGGGCTACGCAATCTCTACAGCACCCTCTGGCAGCACTTCTGGAAATCAACTGGGCTGAGCCACCAAACTCTAACTCCTAGCGTGCCCTGTGGGAATCCGTGGTGCTGCTGCAACCTGCGGGTCTGCCATCTAGAGTCCAATGGGCACAGAGTCAAAGTGCTTTAGCTAATCAGGGAAAATTATTGGGCCAGCCTTTCACCCAAATAAAATTATACTATTAATTTGTAAAACTTAACCTAACATTCCAAAACAAGCTCAAACCAATACAGGGTCAGAGTCAGTCCTGGTGGCATTGGTTGCCAGGCAGAAGGAAATTTTGCCAATATGCAATCAACAGTCGACCTAACATGCACATCTCTGGGGATGTGATAAGTGAACTCTTAGAGATGTGAGTTATATCCATGGCTGGAGTGAAACTGAAGAGCCCAGCTAGACAGACACATAGAGGACAGGCAGACATCGTACATAAAATAAGTGGTTGTGGGATTCCAACCCCACTCCAGGTTGGGGAGGAAGTGTTACCTCAACTGGAAGAGTTTAAGTACCTCAGGGATTTGTCCACGAGTGAGGAAAGAAGAAAGCGGGACATCAACAGGCAGATTGGAGTGGCGTTAGAAGTTATGGGGATGTTCTACCAGTCACTTGGGTTGAAAGAGAGAGATGAATCAAAAGGCAAAGCTATCGATCTACTAATGAATCTACTGTATGTTCTTATCCACATCTATGGCCACAAGCTTTGGCTGATGACTGAAAGAACTAGATCATGGATGCAAGTATCAGAAATTAGTTTCCTTCGTGGGGTGTCTGGGCTCAGACTTTGAGTTAGGATGAGGAGTGCAGACATTGTGGAGGAGCTCAAAGTATAGTTGCTGCTCTTCTGGATTGAAAGGAATCAATTGTGGTGAATCAGGCATCTGATTGGGATGCTTCCTGGAGTCCTCCCTGTGGTGGTTCTTCAAGCATGTCTAAATGGGAGAAGACTTTGGAGCAGACACAAGACATGCTGGACAGACTGAATATCTCGGCTGACCTGGGAACACCTCAGTATCTCCCTAGGGGAGTTGGAGGGGGTGGCAGGGAAAGGGGTGTCTGGGTGTGTTTGCTTAGGCCATGACCTGGATTTGGATAAGAGGCAGAAAATGGATGGATGGATGGATGGGATTCCAACCCAGAATACTGGATTAATGAACACTGGATTAATGAGGATTCTAACCTCTGAGCCACCCCATTAGTTAGTAAACTTAAATTGAATGTGTTTAATATGGCCAGCATGGTGTCCAGCTGGTTACTGGTTCTGTCTCACAGGTCTAAAAAACTGGGTTTAAATTCTATCCCTGACATCATTTGTGTCGAGTCTGCACATTGTTGGTCTCGCTTTTTGTCTGGGTTCTGCAGCTTCACTCCCACATCACAAAGAACTGTGGGGGACGTTAAGTGGTGAATCTAAAATGGAGCAGCATGAGTGAGTGAAAGATTTAACTTTGTTTCCAAACAGCATACTTGCTAGAAATATTTCTTGGTATTATAGCTGTCGGCAAAATGTAATGAATAGTCCAATGGACAATATGTGGCATCATCACAACACTTTATGCAAGGACTGAAACAACACAATACATACAGTACATAAAACAAGGTGGCCATGCTTAGAACTGCACTCGTCTTTCAATGTAAATAGATCTGCTATGATACTAATGAAGCTTAAACTTCAGGAACACTAATCCTGAAGGGGCCCCAGAAGTGACTTAGTTCACATTGCTTAAAAATATTGGGTGACTACTGTATGAGAAGGGGTTTAAAAATATTAATAATACAGTGTAATTCAATACAGAATAATAGCAAAACTAAACATGAAAAAGTTATTAAAATATCATGTAAGCTAGCCATAAACTAAAAAAACATTTAAATTAAGGATGTTTCATTCTAAATATATGGGGGCAAAGGGGTACCCACAACAGTTCAAGCTTCAGGGCCTCAAGATTGTAGGTTTGCCACTCTGGGGCAATGTTGCGATTTCAGCACATGAAATGGCCAAAGTGGTGTGAGGCCTTCAAAAACCAACACTCCACCAAAGTGCATCCACTGAACTTCAGTGACTTCACTTCTCAGCCTTCCTTGTATGGAGTGGAGTGGGCCTTTGACTGTGATGGACAGGTGGTCCCGCCTCTTGAGGGTTCCACGCCAAAACACAAGGAACATAGACATTTAAAGAAACAACGCATAAATATTCTTAAGCATAACAAAAACAATAATACATTAAACATATTGACTAAATTATAAATGAAGAGTGCAATAATAACAGAAAAATCCATAATATGAAGAAAAAGAAAAGAAAGGAAAATGAACATAACAAGTTGAGATGTTTGGGGGTGAATCAAGAGTTGTGACTGACCAGAATGACTGCACGTGCCATGTGCTTCTTGCCCTGACTAACAATTTTATGAAAGAGGTGGCTGCCTGGCTGAGTTATTAGGCTTACAATCCTTGCGTATGTGGACATGAGTGTGAACTGCCAATTGGTGCTGCCAATTCCAATCCTTAATATTGGATAGATGTTAAAAAATGTTTTTTGACTGTCCATCCATTTAGTGAAACCCACCTAATGAAGTTCTGGAGGTGTGGAGTGTGGAAGCACATCTGATGACTGCAGGGCCCATCCGCATGCCCACTCAGGGCTAGCTTCCATCCAACAGATTTGCTTTTGAGAGCATGCAGTTTCAGTCTGGGAGAAACATGGCCAGGGTTTGAACCCATGAGAGGTTAAAGCCAATTTAAGTGCTCAGTAATAGAAAACTAGAGAAGGTACAGTACAACAGCCATGTAAGTTGAGAACACGCAGGGAGTGAACCTGCCTGACAGCAAATCTGGATGGCATTGCTACAAACTCAAAAAAGAAACAGAAAGCAAACAGCTGAAATGCAGTTTGTTCTCAGTGAAGCTGACCTATATAGCACCTTTCATGGAAAACATTTGTGACACATGAGTACTAAACCTTACACCGCAGTGTAGGGGCTTGTGTGATGCTGGCTCACTGTGCGAGGGCAGCAGAATTCTGGGCTTCTTCATTTGATACTGTAATTTAGAGTGGATTGAGATGATGATAAACATGGAAAATGATTTTGTTTTAAATAAAACTTGACATAGAATGCTCCAGAATCCCTTAAAATATTTTGTTTTTTCTACATATTTGTTTTTAACAAAGAATGAAATTCTACAAATTAACATTTGTGAGGGAACATGAAGCCTGAAGAAGGAAATTCTTTACATATTTGCTGCTTGTTTTCATGAGATGCCATCTCTTAAAATCAGGCATGTTCTAAAACAGCTTCTCCTCTGTCACTGGGAGCAGATTGTTCCCACACAGTAATGTTCCAAAATCAGATTAGCAAACATTCACAAAACAACAGGATTTCACAGCGGCAATATGCTGTGCGGGGAGGAAGACTTGCTGTTTCCAACTTTGTCACCTTATAATGTCAGGATTTACAGTTCTCAAAGAGGCAAAATAAATAACAGCAATAAAATGTGTGATTCTCTGTGGTGAAGTTGTGTAAAATAAGACTTGCAGACCTAAAAAGACCTGAAATACTCTGGCTTATTTGTTGTTATATTCAAACAAACTTAACTGTGGTGTGTAATGAGCCTTTTAATGAAATGCTGGATGAGCTTGGTCTTCTTAATCTGCATTTGGCAGCAGATGTGACTCTGAACCTCTAAATGACATCATCTCCTGGAGTTCCTACCCAGAGTAGCTCTACCATTTATTATATCCTCTTAAAAATTTTAGAGCTGTGGAGAGTCTGGAGCCTATACTGACAACATGATGCATGGTGCAGGAGACAAACCTGACAGCAGGGAGCATGCTCACTCATAGAGGATCCATTCAGAATCACCAGAGACTTTGGCATGTGGGAGGAAAACTGGAAAACCTGCAGAAAAACCCCAACAGATGTGGGAAAAGTGTGCAGACCCTGCAAAAGGCAGATTGATAAAATCATCTGGGACGGATTTACAGTGGCTCTGAATTAGGAGAGATTTCCTCCTCTGATTATACAAATCAGCAGTTAGTCCCCAAAGACCCGAGGAACCATTTCTTTCCATACTAAAGAATATACACATTTTAGGAATAGTGAATGTATTCTACCACTGAGGAGCAGACCGCTATTAAGACTAACTGTCCTCCACCTTTGAAAGAGAACACCTGCTTTTTGACTGGGAATATATGGAGCCAAACATCGCTTTCTGAATCACGGATGACCAACTGACCCTGATGAAGAACTGTCGGGATGTCATATCCAGGAGCTACATTCAGATGCAACATGCTGACCAGATAGATAGATAGATAGATATGAAAGGCACTATAATAGATAGATAGATAGATAGATAGATAGATAGATAGATAGATAGATAGATAGATAGATAGATGTGTATGTATGTAGATATGTATATATGTGTATATATATGTAGATATGTAAATATGTATATGTATATATATGATAGATAGATAGATAGATAGATAGATAGATAGATAGATAGATAGATAGATAGATAGATAGATAGATAGATGCCAAAAGTGAAATTCAGTTGTAGTGATGAGTGAAACAATTCACATGAAATTAAATTTACAGCAAAAAATCAGTGCTTCACTAACAATAAATTGCATTTCACTTCCAGGGAAATTTGCGCCAGACAAGAAGAAAAACGTTTAGTTCTATTCTGGAAGCATTTTCATGCATTAATTCTGCATGTGTCATTAATGCCTGTCATTTAGTGTTTAAACAAGTAAGCCCGCGATTCGCTAGCGAATCAGAAATCTAAGAATGACAATCAGTTTCTGTTCCGTCCGATATTTGGATGGATGACATATCATGGAAATGTCATTCAATTAAATAAGCATATCTGTACTAAAGTGGTCTCGTTTTGTGGAGACGTGATTCTGTTGCCTTTGCTGACACCAACTGCTGGCAGAGTGGAGCACAGCAAGTTTAGTTTACAGGTTGTGGTGTTCGTGTGCCAGCCACTGAGTCGGGGAAGCCGCTGGGTTTGAGTCTGTGACCGTTATGTGATCTATATTACTGGCACAGTGGATTAGAGCAAGTGTAGTGAACAGGTTGTGTTGTTTGTTGTTTGTTTTGACTCTGGGAAGCCGCTGCGTTTGACTCTGGGGCGTGCACCACGGCGCAATATGCGCCTCGGTGGGAGGCCGCTGCGTGATGAAATATCATGGAGGGTATATTCGGTGGTGTGGGTGGTCGCGTCCGGGCGGCTGTACAACCTGGCGTGCACGCTTTACCTTAGGTTTAGTTCACAGGTCGTAGGCATGGTAAAGTTTCCATTTAATTCAGTAACCTATTTGAACTAAAGCGGTTTCTTTGATACGTTTGTTAATTATTTGCTGTATTTGTTTTTCTCTGTATTTTGTTCCATGTGTTTTGTGGGTTGTGCCACCAGGCAATTCCTGCCAAGAACTGCTCTCTACCCTATAAATCTGGAGGGTCTCTCACAGCTCCTTGTGATTCGTTTTGAAAGTGCTAGGGGGTGCTGAATTCTTATACTTTGTGTTCTACGGAGCTTTTTTTATTCTTTGCATTTGACTTGCTGCTCTGTTTTTTGTCTTCGCTTTTGGCTTACTGTATTAAAATTTTAGTTGCATGGATTGCTTTATTGTTTTAGGCAAATCTTTCTGCCCTTGTGCTCCACGCAGCTTCATTGTCATTGAAGAATATTTTTGTGATATTAAACTTTTATTTCATAAAGATTCTACAAAGTCCTTTTTGTGTCATGCTGGGGTCTTCGACAGGACTACCCACTCTAGTGAGTATTTTTGCAAGTGCTTTTGGGACTTGCATGCCTTGGGACCCCCTCCTTTAACCGTCACCTTATCGTGGTGGAGGGGTTTGCGTGTCCCAATGATCCTAGGAGCTCTGTTGTCCGGGGCTTTATGCCCCTGGTAGGGCCACCCAAGGCAAACTGGTCCTAGGTGAGGGATGAGACAAAGAGCGGTTAAACAAACCTCCTATGAAGATAAACCATTTTGGACGGCGTTTTCCCTTGCCCGGACGCGGGTCACCGGGGCCCCACTCTGGAGCCAGGCCTGGAGGTGGGGCTCGATGGCGAGCGCCTGGTGGCTGGGCCTGCACCCATGGGGCTCGGCCGGGCACAGCCCGAAGAGGCAACGTGGGTCCCCCTTCCCATGGGCTCACCACCTATGGGAGGGGCCAAGGAGGTCGGGTGCAGTGTGAGTTGGGTGGTGGCCGAAGGCGGGGACCTTGGCGGTCCGATCCTCGGCTACAGAAACTGGCTCTTGGGACGTGGAATGTCACCTCTCTGAAGGGGAAGGAGCCTGAGCTAGTGCGCGAAGTTGAGAGGTTCCGGCTAGATATAGTCGGGCTCACCTCGACGCACAGCTTGGACTCTGGAATCAATCTCCTTGAGAGGGGCTGGACTCTCTACCACTCTGGAGTTGCCCCCGGTGAGAGGCGCCGAGCAGGTGTGGGTATACTTATTGCCCCCCAACTTGGAGCCTGTACATTGGGGTTTACCCCGGTGGACGAGAGGGTAGCCTCCCTTCGCCTTCGGGTGGGGGGACGGGTCCTAACTGTTGTTTGTGCGTATGCACCGAACAGCAGTTCGGAGTACCCACCCTTTTTGGAGTCCCTGGAGGGGGTGCTAGAGGGCATACCTTCTGGGGACTCCCTCGTTCTGCTGGGAGACTTCAATGCTCACGTGGGCAATGACAGTGAGACCTGGAAGGGCGTGATTGGGAGGAATGGCCCCCCTGATCTGAACCCGAGCGGTGTTTTGTTATTGGACTTCTGTGCTCGTCACGGATTGTCCATAACGAACACCATGTTCAAGCATAGGGGTGTTCATATGTGCACTTGGCACCAGGACACCCTAGGCCTCAGTTCGATGATCGACTTTGTGGTCGTGTCGTCGGACTTGCGGCCACATGTCTTGGACACTCGGGTGAAGAGAGGGGCGGAGCTGTCAACTGATCACCACCTGGTGGTGAGTTGGCTTCGATGGTGGGGGAGGATGCCGGTCAGGCGTGGTAGGCCCAAACGTGTTGTGAGGGTCTGCTGGGAACGTCTGGCAGAGCCCCCTGTCAGAAGTAGCTTCAACTCCCACCTCCGGCAGAACTTCGACCACATCCCGAGGGAGGTGGGGGACATTGAGTCCGAATGGGCCATGTTCCGTGCCTCTATTGTTGAGGCAGCTGACCGGAGCTGTGGCCGTAAGGTGGTCGGTGCCTGTCGTGGCGGCAATCCCCGAACCCGCTGGTGGACACCGGTGGTGAAGGATGCCGTCAAGCTGAAGAAGGAGTCCTACAGGACCCTTTTGTCCTGTGGGACCCCGGAGGCAGCTGATAGGTACCGGCAGGCCAAGCGGAATGCGGCTTTGGTGGTTGCTGAGGCAAAAACTCGGGCGTGGGAGGAGTTTGGGGAGGCCATGGAGAATGACTTTCGGACGGCTTCGAGGAGATTCTGGTCCACCATCCGGCGTCTCAGGAAGGGGAAGCAGTGCAGTGTCAACACTGTATATGGTGGGGATGGTGCGCTGCTGACCTCGACTCGGGACGTTGTGGGTCGGTGGGGGGAATACTTTGAAGACCTCCTCAATCCCATTAACATGCCTTCCAATGAGGAAGCAGAGCCTGGGGACTCAGAGGTGGGCTCCCCCATCTCTGGGACTGAGGTCACCGAGGTGGTCAAAAAACTCCTTGGTGGCAGGGCCCCGGGGGTGGATGAGATACGCCCGGAGTTCCTCAAGGCTCTGGATGTTGTAGGACTGTCTTGGCTGACATGCCTCTGCAACATTGCATGGACATCAGGGACAGTGCCTCTGGATTGGCAGACCGGGGTGGTGGTCCCCCTCTTTAAGAAGGGGGATCGGAGGGTGTGTTCCAACTACAGAGGGATCACACTCCTCAGCCTCCCTGGAAAAGTCTATTCAGGGGTCCTGGAGAGGAGGGTCCGTCGGATAGTCGAGCCTCGGATTCAGGAGGAACAGTGTGGTTTTCGTCCTGGTCGCGGAACAGTGGACCAGCTCTATACCCTTAGCAGGGTCCTGGAGGGTGCATGGGAGTTTGCCCAACCAGTCTACATGTGTTTTGTGGACTTAGAAAAGGCATTCGACCGTGTCCCTCGGGGAATCCTGTGGGGGGTACTCCGAGAGTATGGGGTACCGGCCCCCCTGATAAGGGCTGTTCAGTCCCTGTACGATCAGTGCCAGAGCTTGGTCCGCATTGCCGGCAGTAAGTCGAACCCGTTTCCAGTGAGAGTTGGACTCCGCCAGAGCTGCCCTTTGTCACCGATTCTGTTCATAACTTTTATGGACAGAATTTCTAGGCGCAGCCAGGGTGTTGAGGGGGTCCGGTTTGGTGGGCTCAGGATTGGGTCACTGCTTTTTGCAGATGATGTTGTCCTGTTTGCTTCATCAGGCCGTGATCTTCAGCTCTCTCTGGATCGGTTCGCAGCCGAGTGTGAAGCGGCTGGGATGAGAATCAGCACCTCCAAATCCGAGACCATGGTCCTCAACCGGAAAAGGGTGGAGTGCCCTCTCAGGGTTGGTAGCGAGATCCTGCCCCAAGTGGAGGAGTTCAAGTATCTCAGGGTCTTGTTCACGAGTGAGGGAAGAATGGAGCGTGAGATCGACAGGCGGATCGGTGCGGCATCCGCAGTAATGCGGGCATTGCATCGGTCTGTCGTGGTGAAAGAGGAGCTGAGCCGCAAGGCGAAGCTCTCAATTTACCAGTCGATCTATGTTCCTACCCTCACCTATGGTCATGAGCTATGGGTAGTGACCAAAAGAACGAGATCGCGAATACAAGTGGCTGAAATGAGTTTCCTCCGCAGGGTGTCTGGGCTTTCCCTTAAAGATAGGGTGAGAAGCTCAGTCATCCGGGAGGGGCTCAGAGTAGAGCCGCTGCTCCTCCGCATCGAGAGGAGTCAGATGAGGTGGCTCGGGCATCTGATCAGGATTCCTCCTGGACGCCTCCCTGGTGAGGTGTTCCGGGCACGTCCAACCGGGAGGAGGCCCCGGAGAAGACCAAGGACACGCTGGAGGGACTATGTCTCTCGACTGGCCTGGGAACGCCTTGGGATTCTCCCGGAAGAGCTAGAAGAAGTGGCCGGGGAGAGGGAAGTCTGGGCATCTCTGCTCAAGCTGCTGCCCCCGCGACCCGACCTCGGATAAGCGGGAGACAATGGATGGATGGATGGATGCCTTGGGACTCCAAGTCACAACAATATCTATTTAATTACATATCATAAAGTCTAGTATTTTTACTTCAAACTAAAATGAATAAATTAATGAAATCACAAAAATATTAGAGTAACATTACTCTCGGCGGCACGGTGGTAGCGCTGCTGCCTCGCAGTAAGGAGACCTGGGTTTGCTTCCCGGGTCCTCCCTGCGTGGAGTTTGCATGTTCTCCCCGTGTCTGCGTGGGTTTCCTCCGGGTGCTCCGGTTTCCTCCCACAGTCCAAAGACATGCAGGTTAGGTGCATTGGCGATTATAAATTGTCCCTGGTGTGTGTTTAGTGTGTGGGTGCGCGTGTGTGTGGGTGAGTCCTACGGTTGGCTGGCACCCTGCCCGGGGATTTGTTCCTGCCTTGTGCCCTGTGCTGGCTGGTATTGGCTCCAGCAGACCCCCGTGACCCTGTGTTAGGATATAGCGGGTTGGATAATGACTGACTGACTGACTGACTGACTGACTGACTGACTGACTGACATTACTCTCCCTATAAATGGCATTTACACTGAGTTGTCTCTGTGATGGACTCGTCTCTGCTTTGGTTTCAGTCCTCGTGGTCCTCAGCTCCATCATAGGCTTTGATGTACGTCACCATTTAATGGTCTCCTATTTAATGTGGTGTAGTTTGAGCTCCAACACTGGATATTGTGAGAAGGGTGCTACATAAAATAGATGCTGACTGAATTAAAAGTTCACAGATTAGCATATGCACTTAAGGAAATGTTCAGCTTTGTGTAGTTTTCCCGAGGCGTTTATAAGAATTCTTTTTGTCTTGATTTCAATTTTGCTCCCAGCAGATTATACTGCCAGAACATGGAAAGATGAAAATTAAGTATCTTATAGTCTTGCAAGAGTATTTCATACAAACCTAAAAGGAGCTTGTACTTGGGGAAAAGGGTAATGTCTGAAGGGAGCTTGTTGGCACATCAAAAAAACCGACACAGACGTTTCAATAAGCATTTACCGAGAAAGCACTTCATAAACGGTTGATGTTCAACAAGCAGCCATCGTGAGCTCCCTCTATTTCAGCTGAGTGTTTGTCAAACCCTAGCCAGGCAGCGTCTTTACAGATTTCTTTAATAGACTTTCTGTTCCTTTTCAACGCCAGAGTTAGGTCAATGCTGAGACAATGCAATTTGGTGACAATGACAATTAAGTGCACATAATTAGTAGGTGTCCATTTTTAATAGTGCAGCAAGAGGGAGCCTATTGTAACAGCACAGGGTACAAGGTAAGGCAAGAAGAGGCCCTGGATGGGAGCAGCATATCGCAGTACATGCTCACACCTACATGAGGCCAGAATAACTGATGTACATGACCTGCATGGTACTGACATGGGGAGAAGGTGCAGACTACATATGGACAATGGCCAGACGTGGGGCTCGAACCCAGGACGCTGAATCTATGAGGGGGCAGCAGCTGCACTATGCATCACCATGCTGCCTCTTTCTTAAATATTTTAGGTAAAATTGTTTTAGTGTGAATAAAGTTAAAAAGTGGAAACTAAAAGATTTAAATTGTAAAGATGGTAACAAATGCAGGTATGTATTAGTACAATCATATTGCAATGTGGTACTGTAGAAAGCATTTCTTTTACCACAAAAACTGAACTGAAAGTCAGCTTATCTTTGTTGAACATGAAGTGTGGTGTTGGGTTAAGCAGGTTTTGAAAATGAAGGTAGGAATTTACACAGAAAACTGTGGTAAACTGAATGGTTTGTCTGATTTCCTCTGTAATGACACTGCAATACAAGTACAGTGCCTATCAAAAGTATTCACCCTGTGGAAGTTCTCACATTTTATTTTTATTCTTCATTGAATCACAGGGGATTTAATTTGGCTTTTCTGACATTGATAAATAGAATAAAACTCTTTAATGTCAGTGCTAATTCAAGTGCTATAAATTAATTACAAATATAAAACATAAAATAATTCATTGCATATTCACCCCTTTATTATGAGAACCCTAAATCATCATTGGTGCAGCCAATCGGTTTCACAAGTCTCATTTTTAGCTAAAGAGAGGTCACCTGTCTGGGGTTTCCATTGACTGCGGTCTAAATGCACTTGTGTATCTGGAAGGCCCAACTTGTGGTGAGTCAGTATGGTGGCCTAAGCAATATAATGAAGACACAAGAACACTCTAAGCAACTCCTTGAAAAAGTGGTTAGAAACCACAAGTCAGGATGGAGACAAGAAAATATCCAAGTCACTGAATATCCCTTGAAGTTCAATTAGATAGGTTAGATTGGGGAAGCTGTGTAGACAACAGTACTTTTCTGGGTGCTTCACCAGTCACAGCTTTATAGGAGAGTTGCAAAAACACACAACACTGCAGAGAGACTTTGCCAGAAGGCACATGAGTCTGAAGTCAGCTAGAAGAAAGTTGTTATGATCTGATGAGACCAAAATTGAGCTGTTTGGCCATGAGATGAAAGGTCATGTTTGAACTCTGCACTTTATCCAAAAAAAAACCGAACACCATCCCCTACGTGAAACATGGAGTTGGCAGTATCATGCTGTGGGGATGCTTCAACAAAATATATTCTGTAACACACTTGAAATGCTCCACTAGGGAGAGGATAACTGTTAACCCCTGGTGTGTACAAGCAATGACACATGGTGATTTATTGACAGACAATTAAAAAAATACAACAAAAGTGCAAAAGAGCCAAGATGATTAAAAATTGACTTACCTAAAAGGACAACGTAGTCTCAAATCAAAACACACATGAACAATCCAGAGCAAAATAAGTCAAAAAAGAGGGCAAAAATCCAAAAAAACACAAAAGTCCACCACACCATTACCAAAATGAACTTCACTGGACTTCAATTCCCAGCAGTCTTTATATGGCTGGCGACGGTCTCTAAATGGTGATTAATGAGTGTTCCATCCAAAAAATACTAGGAACATCAGAAAACACACACAGATACTAAGCAATAACCAAATAGAATAAAACTGACTGAGAATACATGATGAGACAACTATAAACAAACAATATTAAGATAAACAATAGCAATTAATTAAAATGGACAAAAAGGCATAAAAAGCATTTAAACATAAGCAGTGGAAGAACACTGGCTTATATATGCCAGACGCAGGCAGCCTCTTCCAGTAGCACCAGGCAGAAGTTCACGGCTGACCATGAGCAGTCACAGCCTGACCTGTCCTTAGCATCTCTGAGGATGTGGAAAACAGTGACAGGCTTGGTTTCAAACATAATTAGATCTGCCCACTCATTTTCAAACCTGCTGTGCCACCATGCTGTAATGGTCTGTTATTACTTACAAAACTCAAATGAGTATCCCTCAACTTCCTTTGCTTCTCTAGACATTTTAACATGAATGTTTATTCATTCCTAAATTAATGTATTTTATGTTTGCCCATTACAAACTGCAGTTATGGCCTTAACCTTTTCCTCTGTACTTTCACTTGAAACTGAGTCCTTTTGAAGCACATTGAATTCAGCAGTGGCTCTAAAAAGCTTTCAGGCTCTGCAGACACTCATTTTCAACACCTCATAAAAGCTAAGCTGTACATTTATAAAAGCTGGAACCTAAAACGTGCCACTCCAGCAGGGTGTCTGTTTTCCATTCCGGCAGTAAATCATCAACGAGCCCTGGCAGCTCTACAGCTGGACAGAATTAGCATCCCTTTTTGAGGTGCCTTAACATCTGCTCCTACCATAAGAAAACAAGTTAACTGTGGGCCTCCCGGGACCAGGTGTGAGCTCACATGGAGCCTCGGATTTCGTTCAGAGACTTTGTTTTGTTGGCACACAGATGCTTTCCAGCGCAGGTGTATTGTGTTACACAGATGCAACCTCATTAGCATAGCCTAATTAGCATTTCACTCTAAACGGGCATCTAAACCCAGGTGGCATCCAAAAGATCTCCCAAAATTGTTGCTTTGTAGCTTATTTTCAAGTATAATAGGATTCTCATTGACACAACATTTGCACGGTAAGTTATAAATTCTGTTACTGCTGGGCTGAAGGCTAAGACCGACCCCCACCTGCTGCTCACAGTCATTTGGCATATTGGCACATTCACATCAGCACGTCAATGCATGGTAATACTATGAGCCACCCAGGGCTCTTTCTAATATTTTGCCCATTTTTGTCAAAATATTACATCTTGCCTGAAGAAGGGGCCTGGGTTGCCCTGAAAGCTTGTATATTGTAATCTTTTTAGTTAGCCAATTAAAGGTGTCATTTTGTGAGACTTCTCACTGCCTTCTACCTAAAAAGATTCTGGGGACTAATACAGATTGTGTATTTGGTTTGGCACTTTTTCCTTAATGCTTGGTAATTTTTTATGTCTACAGGTTTCTGTGTGAGGGAAAAACTTTCAAATGTTTATTCAAAATCCACCTAAAAAATTTCCAACTGTGTCCCCGTGTTTTTGTTGAACAGCTTATTTTAAAGTAACATCTTAAATCTACTCTACTAATTCCTTTCATGTTGTGACAGATTGTGGTCCTCTCGACCCCTTGAACCCTCAGACCACTCTTCAGACACCAGGTAAAAGTCCAATAATTATTTATTCGGACACTAATAAAATGCACAAAGCACCTACACTCCACAATACTCATAAATCAATAATCAATCACTATAATAAACAATCAATACAATCCTCCACTCCCAGACGCGTTGCCACTCTTCCACCCAGCTCAGCTCGACGTCTGGGATTTCCCACAGTCCTTTTATAGTCCTTGACCCGGAAGTGTTTCGCCCTCTCTGTCCATGTGACTAAGAACACTTCCGGGTCAGATAAACATCTTTTTTCTTCATCCCGGAAGCACGTCATTCCTCCTGTCCATGTGACTTGGATGTACTTCCAGGGCGTAGGGCAAATAATCCTTGTTCCTCCCTGCAGCGTCCCCTAGCGGCCCCCACGGCATCCAGCAGGGTTGGGGATAAAAACTGCATTGTCCAGGATTCCCTGCTGGCATTCGGGGCACCTCCATGCTGCAGGGAGGGCTCCACCTGGTGGCCTGGGGGTATTGGTCGGGATGAACGGCTGGCCACATATCACAATGTTTTTAAACACTTCAATCATGCCTCCTCTTAATATCTGTTTGCTTAAACTGAAAAGGTTCAGCTCTTCCAGTCTTTCCTGGTAAGTCACACCCTGCAGTCCTAGAATCAGCCTATTGGGTCTTCTCTGGACTTTCTCTTGTGCTGCTATGTCATTTTTTCTAATATGGAGAGCAAAACTGGATGTGATACCCCAGGTGAGATCTCACTAGTGCATTAGAAAACTTAAGCGTAGCCTCCTGTGCACTCTGCACATCGAGATATGTAACTTATCATCTTATTAGCCTTCTTGATTGCTTATGTATGCGGTTGATATGTAAATAGTGATAAATTTACTATGACTGTTGTCAAAGGGTCTGCTTTCAAGTTTCAGATCTCTCATGAGGAAGTAAAGCATATGATCAGAGAGATGAATACAATATTACTATCTTTATTTTCAGAAAGCTTTTGATAAGGTACCACTTGCAAAATTAGTGATCAAACTATAAGAAGAAGTTCAACTCAGTGATCAGTGCTAAGGCTGCTGCTTTTTTAATATATACATTTTTACCAAGATTGCTAATAGCTGGTTAAATTTGCAGATGATACCAAACTCAGTATAAGGGCAGATAATCAAGAATCAGCTGAATCATAGAAGCAGAACCTGCACAGATTATAGGGATTGTGTGTCGACTGTAAAATTACTGAAGGAAAGGGGAAAACCAGGAGGTGAGAAAAACAATAAAAAAAGGGATGCGGTCTAAACCAAAAGAAAGAAAGGCGACAAAATAACAAATCTCAAGACATGCGCCAAAATTAACAAATGATAAACATGCAAAAATCATGACACTGAATATAAAACACTGTCATGACTCAACTATCATACAGGAAAATGCAAGTAAAGACACACACTTCACTAATCCCAATGTTCGTAGTCACAGTAACTTTACAAGAGATTTAATGTGGTCTCTAATTGACTCTAAAACTAATTTAAATGCCCACAATGGTTTCCTTTGCTTGCCTGACCTTGCACTGTCAGAGCCACAAAAGCAGCATGGTGCTCAGGAAATAACTTAAAATCAAAACACTAACTAAACAACTCTGACAGAAACACAGGTGGCGCAGTGGTAGTGCTGCTACTTTGCAGTAAGGAGACTGTGGAAGATTGTGGGTTCGCTTCCTGGTTCCTCCCTGTGTGGATAGTGCTTTGAGTACTGAGAAAAGTGCTATATAAATGTAATGAATTATTATTATTATTATTAATCACATAGTCAAAAAAAAAAATCATGGAAGAACATTAACTGCAGCTAATAAAGTAAAAGTGAAACCAAAACATTTTTGAGGTATATGTGGTCACACATGTGCGCTTAAGAGGCAGTCAACAAGCCCTGAGGTGAGTGAAACATCGCAAGACGAAGGGCTGATTTGCGGTACTAACGCCTCTCTCCCAAATTCATCAGACCCAAACAAGAAAAATAACTTACCTCACACACTTCTGGGTTTGCAAGATGGCCGCCAAATGTCAGTTCTTCATCCGACTCCCAATGATGACGTCATTTCCGGCTCCATCTTGATGAAGTCTCGTCCAGTCTCTTGAAGATGATGTCACTTCTGCCATAGCATCACTTCCGGTCTCATTTTGATGATGTTACATTCGTCTTACAGTTACGATGTCATCTCCTGCCACATCATTTCCGCCTGCCATTTTTCTCCAGTATAAAAACGCCATGACTGTATTTTCTGTTGTCAATTTCTGTTTTAAAGTACATTGATCGTATTTTGCATTCATTTTCTTTATTTTGTCCATTGGACATTATACAGGGATGAGTATGTCTCCTTTTACTGAACAAATTATTAGGACTGCTGTTGTAATACTGGGTAGGGCTTCCTTTTGCTCTGAAAACAGTCCTCAGTTCTTTGTGTTATGGATGTACCGTATCTCTGCACTAGTAAGCACTTTGGGTGGTATTCAGAGTGAAAAAAAGGCTCTTTATAGAGTGTGTCAGTTTGGAACTTATTGTTCTCTAAAGTGTTGCATCCTTGCCTAACCCTTTAATTACAGCTTTCAATTGATTTGTTCAATACATTGTCTATAGGTGCGTTCATATATAATGTTAGAAGCACCTGCTTTGATAGTCATATCTATCTGTTAGTCCACATGAAACAACTCTGACCCCTGTGGACAGATTTTGTTGAAATGTGCCTCACTTATTCTTCAAAGAAATTTGTCAAGACAGTTCAATTTTTGTTGAGATACAAAATTTTAAAATTGCAAAATCTTTCATTGAAAACTACTGATAAATCTGCATCTTAAAACTGAGAAACATTCTGTGCACCTTCAACAACAAATCAGTTTACTGTTTCAATTTTACCTTGACAGCAGCTACACTAACTTGTATATATTTTCATCTTTTTCTTTTCCGATAGTCACTACTGATGGCAAACAGATCCTCAGTACAAGTTAATGAAGCACCAGCAGACTATGTGAGCAGGTAGAAAGGTGCTATCATGAGCTGTGGTGGGTGGGCAGGCTAGAAATCTTTTATTGACAAATCCAGCTGGGCACCTACAGAAACAGCACATCATGCACACAACAAATTGTTTCTGCTTTATGAAGTCTTCCCAGCTGCTTGAGTGCAAGCGGAGGAAAAAAATGGCATCAGCATCTCACACCTCCTGATGCTTTAAGCAATAACAGGCAAATTAAATGACCTTTCTAGCCATAAAAGTATAAAATGCAAGCAAGGAAAATAAAAGGTTATCTAGATACAAATGAAGGGCCATGTAACACGTAAGCCGTAAGGCACAAAGTAAATAAACATTTACTTAGTAATAATAACCCTACATTAAGTCAACCTTGCAGCTCCATTATCTGCAGATTATAAAGATTCACTGACAACTGTAATATGCAAACAGAGTGCCACCTTCACCTGGCATCCATTATAGTCACTTGCTGTAATGAAGTCTGTCTTTCACTTCTGTTATCCCCTAATTTAACTAAAAAATGAGAATTACAGATATGCTCAAGTAAAGGATTTAATTGTGTTTTTTTTATTTACTTTGTTAACTGGCAGTTGCAAGTTGTCACTGTGTATGAATATGAATTGTGTGTGTGTGTGAGTGAGTGAGTGAGTGAGTGAGTGAATGAGAGTGGGTGGTCCCTGTCCAGGCCTGTTTTCAGGCTTTTGCCCAATCCAGGTGAGATAGCCTTTGGCCCCCAGGATTGAGAAGGTTCTAGAACCTTCTTACTGAACTCAGTCCAATGAGAGCTATACACAGTCCTCAAAAGCACATGAATGTTTCAACATTTCAGATCTGCCAGTGGTCTGGCCTGCAATCTCAAACCCAACTTTAAGCAAGGCCACCAATAGCTCTCGGCTCTTTCCTTGTCCACTTAAACCAGTTGTTCAAATTCGGCCAGTTCTGGATTAATGCGATACACATACTGCACAGACCCTACACTGCACTGTAACTTGAAGAACGAGCCATCAAAGGAGTGTGATTCTGTCGTGCTAAGGTGTGACTGGCATGTCTTCTCCTGCACAAGTGCTGCAGATGAGCCTTTCAGGGAGTCGGCTTTTTCTGGGGAGTTTTATTCCCTCCCCTCTTGCTGCTAACAGCTGTCTTAATTGAATTCCAGTCTCTGGTCGATCCTTCTGAGAAAATAAGACAGCTGATGCAGCCACAGTGGCTCCCATGGGCAATACAGTGAAGACAGAGGCAAAATGAAGAGGCAACAGAAAACCAGACTGGATACGCTAATAAAAAAGTAAAAGACTAAAACAAACAGTGAAAGAAACGAAAACAACCAGACTGAATAATACACAACAAAATGGCCCGATTTAATTTCCAGTCTCCTTATTAGTATTATTCAGTGTTGTAAAAAATATGTTGTTTAATAAAAGAAAATGGGGTTCCTAATTTCTGAGACACAATAAAAACAACTGCTTGATCTCTTGTGAATGCGTCTTGGTGTGCCTTGTTACCCACCACAGGAATCAACAAGCCCCCCGGTTTCACTTGCTCGTACTAAAAAAGCTGTGAAGACCAGGTGCCTCATGTTTAAACCTTGCTTATGCTCAGAAATGTGCACAACCCATTTCTTATGCAAAAGCTGGGATTTACAAAACACATTTGTAGCATGAAAATTGGTCTAAAGTTATGTTTCAACCATCCGGAAGTCCCACGTTGACTTTTTTGGTGTTGGCATTTTAGTGACTCCAGGTAGCAGGCCAATGAAGTGAACAGAAAATTGTGTTTTACTGTGATTTTCAATGATGTGCCAAATTACATTCTGATGTCTGTCCATCTGTCCATCCATCCATTTTCTAAACCTGGTTGTTCTAAACCTGTAATGGAACAGGGATCGTGGGACTTCTGTGTGCTGGTCTCTGTGATGTAGGCTCCAGCTAGGCACACAACTCAAAGGGGATGGCTCAAGGACATCTAACCAGCTTACAAGTCAGTCATCATTATAAAAAAAGGACACAAATGCCATTAGTAAAATTTAAATGACAGAAAACATGTTTTTACAATTTTTTTCGTCAATTAATTTTAACTGCACTTTATTTAGGTTAGGTTAGAAAATGTATGCATTGACATAATATTTGGGTGTGACTTAGTTAACTAATTTGAAGGTTGGACTGTTTTCTGTTATTTATTTGCTTCATCAAAGAGACATCACATTTTTCTTTTTTAAATATTTTGTCACTGGGTTACGTAAGATGTGTAATGGAGATTTGCGCAAGCTGACACACATTGGAAGTACTACTGTCACACACGTGTGCCATGGGGACAGCTTAAAGGCTCTGGTGGGGGTAATTCCTTGCCGATCCACAAGATGGCGCTGTTTACGAACACCTCTTCTTTAGCTTCCTCTGCAGACTGGATGACTGACAGCCCTACCATCTCTGATGTCACTTCCGGTGTCTGTCCCCCTGGACCTGCCTCTTCTTGCTTGGGCTATACTGAACAGGAAGTGTCACCATCTTGAGGCAGTCACTTTGAGACTCATGTCTATAAAAATGTTATTTTGCCTTTTTCAATGTGTTTATAACTCATGTTTATTTTAAATTATATGGGCTTTGCCTGTGTGTGCCCCAAACCTTTATGCTTGTCTGTGTTTTTTGTTGCACTACCAACAATTTCTTTTGCTACCAGGACTGTCAGCAGCGGGTGCAGTCAGGAACCCCTAGAAAGAGGAGCAGCCGATTGCAGGGTGAACACGCACACATCAGGGAATGATTTAGCATTGCCAGTTCATCTAACCCAGTCCTTGGACTGCAAAGGGAAGCCATGACAAATCCACACAGATCCATGTGCAAACTTGAAATAGGGAGCACCAGGCACATGACTGAATTACCATGTGCCTAATTTATTAGTTATCATATTTATATTAACTGTGGTCTTGAAAATCGAAGAACAAATTACCCCTTATTTAAGACTAATGTTAGTAACATAGGGCATCTCAGGGGTTAGGAGGTAAGCCGAAAATAACTCTCCCCCGGCCTTTCCTTAAATTTTGCCACACGTCAGTATACCTCATGTTCACATTCACTGAAGTTTTATTTTCAATGTTCTCACTCAGGCGGCACGGTGGTGCAGTGGGTAGCGCTGCTGCCTCGCAGTTGGGAGACCCGGGTTCGCTTCCCGGGTCCTCCCTGCGTGGAGTTTGCATGTTCTCCCCGTGTCTGCGTGGGTTTCCTCCGGGCGCTCCGGTTTCCTCCCACAGTCCAAAGACATGCAGGTGGATTGGCGATTCTAAATTGGCCCTAGTGTGTGTTTGTGTGTGTCCTGCGGTGGGTTGGCACCCTGCCCGGGATTGGTTCCTGCCTTGTGCCCTGTGTTGGCTGGGATTGGCACCAGCAGACCCCTGTGACCCTGTGTTCGGATTCAGCGGGTTGGATAATGGATGGATGTTCTCACTCAGGAACATGGCCAAATTCATATGGTTATTAGATCATGAATACTCTGAATCTCCATTTGTTAAGTCATACATGGTTACTGGTGGAGGTGATAGGGTTATCTGAAAGAGCGTGCATACTTTTAAGTTGAATTGAGATTTCTAAAGAAACTTTCCGTGGAACCCGGCCTACATATGGTTTTATAAATCCAGTTTTGAGTTGTGCAAACATCAGAAAATTTTTGTGTGGAATCTGAGTAATGTTTTCTGAATGAGTTCCCAAGTCTTGTGTGCCTCTCTAAATGTCCAAGCTTCATTTTGAAATGTGACAAAGAGAATGAACTGTTGGCCATGCCTCTTAATGAAATCAGCTCAGGTTGTTTGGTCAAAACTGTGTTTTGGGGATCTGGCTAACTTTGACAGGGCATAAAAAAAGCAATGAACACCTGAGTTTGTGTGCATGGCTAAGTTGTCTTGGCAGAGTCAGAGTAGAACATGCAATTAATAATGGTGTTTGCATTCAGGTGGCAAAACAATGAAACAGTGAAAAAAAACAGGGCCATTCTTAACCGCCTAACTGACGTCACTTCACTGGCACGATGAGGGTAGTGAACCTGCTAACAAGAGAAATTACAGAGAATTCATTTAAACATTATCCAAATATGATTCTGTCTTGGCCACACACTTCTAGTCATCTTCGGTTTTCTGACATTCCAATCACAATGATTTGATTTCTGCTATTGCAGCCACTGTTGTTGATGAAATCAAAGGTCAAGTTCAAACTGCTCCCTTTATGCATGGCAAGTAGATAACAGTAGATAAGAAGTAGACAACTGCCATTTCATGTCATGCATAACTGTCTGTAATAGTTCCACATGTCGATACTGCAGGAAATTCAGGTGAGATTTGTTGGATTTTTTGATGTTTCGGGAAGGTGGGGGGGGGGGGGGGGGGGGGGGGGGGGGGCTGGGCGGGCGGGTGGCAGATGCCCAGTCTGTCTTTGATGTTATCAAACACAGGACTACAGTTACAAAGAAAAGCATGTGGCTCAAACCTGTGATGGGGCTGCTGCCATGGTCTCCTCTCTGAATGGACTTCAAGCTAAAGTTAAAGCAACAGCTCCCAATGAACTAGTTTATACTGATATGCACACCGACTGAACCTGGTGTTGTCTCAGGGGGCAAAATGCTTGTCTGAATCGAGAATTTTTGCATCTCTCTCTGGGTTTGCCACATTTTTTTAACTCTACCAAGAGGATGTCTTTTCACAAGTCTGCAGGGTGTTCAAGGTTGAATAGTGAGCAC
Organism: Erpetoichthys calabaricus; assembly: GCF_900747795.2. Classification (NCBI taxonomy): domain Eukaryota; kingdom Metazoa; phylum Chordata; class Cladistia; order Polypteriformes; family Polypteridae; genus Erpetoichthys; species Erpetoichthys calabaricus. The sequence continues at coordinate 265,751,755 of NC_041397.2, read as the reverse complement.
TGTGTCAAACAACTGTGATAGGCTCCTGCAGACTTTTGAAAAGATTATTGAGAATAAGACCACAGTAGATGGGGATACCCTCAATTCTGCCAAAGGTTTCTTAAGGACACTGGAGGATTTTGAGTTTGTTTTCATGTTGAACACACACAAACAAATCTCAGAAACTGATGTGGTCTTTGACATTTGGCAGCAGAGGGCTATAGATATTCTTTACTGAAAACGAAGATTTGAAAGTCTCTGTGCTTTTGCAAAGGAGAAGAGGTCAGAGAATACTTTCAAAGCTGTTCAAACAAAACCGGCAAGTCTCACATCAAACCCTCAAAATGAGCCTAGGCAAAGCGTCGGTGTCTGTCACAATTGCAGGATTCCCAAGAGCAATACAGAAATCTGTACATGGCTATCCTAGACAACCTTACGGAGTAGATTTCTCAACATTTTTTAAATTTGGAAAGTATGTGCTTCCTAGAATTCATCAATCCCGGGAAATTTGATGAAATGAGACTGTTGTTTCCTGAGGAGGCATTCCAAAGTGTACTGAAAAGTTATGGCCATTTCTTTGATTCAGGGATACTGAAAACTGAACTAAAAGACTTGCAGGTGTTTTTTTTTCAAAAGACGTTGAACTGGATAATGCAGTGCCTCAGCTGTACAAGCTATTGTCTTTAGTGGCAACAATTGGAGCTACATCAGCAAGTGTAGAGAGGAGCTTCTTCTGCTGAAAACAAATCAAGTCGTGTAGCTGCTACACAATGGGCAAAAATCGATTCAGCAACCTTGCTCTGCTGGCCACTGAGAGGAAACTGGTCCCAGTTGGTATAAAAGGGTCACAGACCATTTTCTACAAAAAAAAAAGAAAGGCAGAATTTACTTATAAATAACATGATGTAATAATTGACTAATTAATTAATATATATATATTCACAGGTTAAATCCCATTATAGAAAATACAGAAGTAATGAAATTTTCTGAATAACGAACACTTTTTGTGGACCTGGACAAACGTTCATAGAAATGTTTATACATTAAACATTTATAAAAAATACAGGTATAAACACAGAATGAAAATGAGATGTTAGAAGTATTTTTTAATAGAAATACAGGTAGAAAAATACAGAAGGAAAACGAGTCGTTAGATGGAACATGAAGGAGCAATTCCAAATTGCTTTTGTCACATCATTTTTCTTCATTCTGGAATCAATATTTTCCAGGACTGTTAATTTTTCTTTCAGCATAAACTGATGGCATTTCTCACTTTTTTTGTTCATCTCAAAGTAAACTGATGCTGAGAAGCATTATGATACTTGAACAATACGGTTTCCACACACAACTACCCATATGGACGCTCGGTGGAACACTAACTCAGAATTTGGCTTTGTGTATGATGTCGCACCTACATGCTTTCCGAGCCTGCACCAGAAATATCACAAACAGACTGTTGCGTTCTTTGAGAAAACCTGTTGCAGGGTTCCTGTGTCTTGGCGTGGAAAGTGTAGGAGCGACATTAATTTTTGCATTGTATTATTGTCACGAGAAAATGTTTGTTATAATGATATTTACATTTTGTTAAAAGGAGATTCGTTTCACATGATGTTCTAAGAATGTTTGTCCAGCTCCATAAACAGTATTCATTATATACTCACTGAGATATGCTTACTGTTGCTAATCATGTTGTCTTCTTTTGCCTCCACAGTGCCAAGGAACCACCCAGTAAGAGCAACTTACTCCACCCCTTCCAGGTCCTGGAACCACCTGGAAGGAGGTTTCACTTATTGAGTAGAAGCTTGAAGAGACGGAGCTCACATATCTGCGCTTGAGAAACAACTTTAGGACTTATCAAATGTTAATTCATCCATGAGTCAAGGCTAGACTCTGTCTTTCAATGCGTCTCCTCTTCCTGTATCTACAGACCAGAAGATTGACGGCCCAAAGACCTGACACGTCACTTCTGGTTTTCTGTCACTTCTGTTTCTTTGTCAACAATTACACAGAGCTCAGTGGCTAGTGCTCCAACTCTTTATGATCTTTTTTGCCTTTTATAACAAAATATATATAAAATGATGTGCATCTTACAATTTTAATGCATACATTTTATTTTAATGTTTATTATTGTATCAGCATTTGTACTTGTTGTTGTATAATGTAACAAATCATAAGCGCCATCAGACTTCAACAAGCCTGTGTTTTGTGTTCTTAATTGATTACCTGAATATCTGAAGCACTTTAATTAAATATCACAGAAGCAATTAAATGACTCTTAAAAACTAATCTGAATTATAGGCCCTGTTGCCCCTTAGGGGCAAAGGATGGAAAAGCATGCCAGACATGTGAAGTTTGGAAATTACATTTCTTTAGCCAGTGGCAGCTATCTAATAAATCCAACACAAATGCTTATGTACTGAAATGATACATTAAACTGGTTTAAATTTCAAACTTAATTTCCCATAATTCAGCAACAATTCAGGTCATAAAAGCTGAACTGAGACCCAGTATATCCACACTAAAGCTCCAGCCCCCATGACAAAGCTCAGCTCCTGTCAGGCTTTTTTTATCATCTTCTCACAGGCCATAAAACAATTTACAAGCTTTCTGTTCTCCTCCCTGGGGCTTTTATACTTGGGCTGCTCTAATAATTTGTACCTAATTTCCACCTTATAACATTCACAAAACAGATGGGTAATTAAAGCTGCTGAGACCTGTCCTGCTAAAATCCATTAACACCACCGTCCTCAGGGAGAACATCCCATGGACACTGCAGGTGTTGTCAACTTGTGATGCTCCAGATGTTGAGCTCACCACGTCAAGGTATTTAAAAATGTGTACTGTACTATAAGAAGTTTGATGGTGCTTTGTCTAATAAATATGACTGATGACATACATTTGATCAGATGGCAGTGAGAAGAGATTCACCTACCAGCAAGACAAGGAGTTGACTTAACTCTGCACTTGGATTCAATAAAGCTTTGAATTGTGCATACTGTGATATAATTGAAACAGCAGATACTATAAGTTAAAGATGACATACACAAGGCAACAAGAGAAGATCCAAAAGAACCAAGAAATGACCTGGACAGGATCACAAGTGAGATGAAAGGTAGTAAAACCTGTGGCAACCAACAAAAAAGAGTGTAGTTGCTGGTCCTCAGTTTAATTATCAGTTAGTATGCTTCCTACAAACAGAAAGAATAAGTAAGGCTTATTTTATAAGTTTGAAAAAATAACTAGCCCATTCTTGACCTTGCCTTGATTTAGCATGATAGGAAGATGGATGGACGGATGTTGGTGATGTCTGTTGAGTTCTTGTCAATTGATTTAATGCTATGTGCTTAATATTGTCTTGCTCACCAAAGCACACACCTGCATTATTAATCCAGTGGCAGCAGACAATACCTTTGCAAAATAAAGAAATAATCTTCAATATAGTGAAAGAATATAAGTGATCTTTCTCCAGTTATTATTGTCTAGTTGTCCACAAAAGAGAGACATCAATTTACAGTTGGGCATTAACATTCAGTAATGTCAATAATGGTGCTTGGCAATGACTTTCCGAGGTGAATTCACACTCCTTGAACTTAAAGGTGCCACAGAGAAAGACGAGCATTGAAGTAAAGTACACAGCTGATCTCACTTTGAAATGTCTGAATCTCACGTTTTGCTTTTTTTGTTCTTATTTTGCAATATGTGGAATCAAAGCTATATTTTTTTTCTTGAAAAATCAACATATCCTGTAAGTTTTAAGGCTTTTTTTTCCTCCACATCAGGGGCCTCATGTATAAACGGTGCGTACGCACAGAAATGTTGCGTACAAACGTTTCCACGTTCAAATCACGATGTATAAAACCTAAACTTGGCGTAAAGCCACGCACATTTCCACGGTACCTCATGCCCTGGCGTACGCAATTTCTCCACTCGGTTTTGCAGGCTGGTGGCACCCAGTGTCAAAGCAGTGCCACTGTTCCTGTGTGGTCACCCTTTCTTTCATAGACCCACATTTCTAATGCGGCTTTATAAATACACTGAAATTAACTGCATATCGTTTATTAGTGTAATGCATCTGATTGTAATTAACCTGCAGCAATACAATGGTCCAGGGAATAGCCATAGTATTCCAAATACCATAACTGCTTTAGCATTGTTACTCTCACTGCAACTTCTTCTTTCAGCTGCTCCCGTTAAGGGTTGCCACAGCAGATCATCTTTTTCCATATTACTCTCACTGCACCACTCGGAGTATTCATATCACTGTGTCTGAATGGGGAATCGCAGCAGCAGCTGATTGGAAAGAGAATTACCGGTATACAGCATGAAGCAGACGCTGCCTGAGTCACGGCAAAACGCTTCAGTGACTTCCTTGTTTGGACTTCGCGGTTTAGAAAAAGTTTCACAACAAGAACTATAAACGCACTCAATCAGTCCATCAAGTGCTCCTTGTAGAACTGTTTGTACTTAGAAGTACAATCACCTCACTGTAAACTTGCACTACAGTTATAATATTGCACAACCTGCGCCACTTTATAAAGCGCGTATTTACATATGATGACGATATCATTTTTATGATGAAATGCAGCAAAATATGTTGATTATATTATACAGATAAAACTTTAACTTCATTTAAATAATCTGTATTGTTAATAATTAAACATGTGAGGACACAGTGCCGCAGCGCTAGCTAGTTCAGGGATTGTTCTTGCATTGCGTTGTATTCTTGCTGGTGCTGATGCGACACTGGAAGGATAGACGGATAGAATAATTAAACATGTACTACGAAGATATTTCAATGTTCCTTAAAAGTTTTGAAGAATCGGCGTTCTAAGCTTACAGATGGCTTCACGTCTATTACAGAGGTGATTGTGTGGCGATTGGGTATTTGGAGAAAGAAAAGTAAGGACAGGAATTGGAGGTTAGTACGTTTGAAAGAGACAGTACTTCTGTAATAAATTATTTCATTGAAGGTCGCGCATGGCGCAGCAAGCCTCTTGCGTGAGACATGAACAAGCACTGTGCCACCGTGTTCCCATGTTAAATAACATGCTTTCATTCCTATCATCATGAAAAAGATATCAACGTATACATCTCAGTATTTTAATTATTCAGAGAGCTGTAATATCACGAATGTAACGGATTATGTGTCCTGTCGGAGAAAGAGAAAGAACGGAAGCACGTAGTGATTCACACACTAGAGCACATAGAAGATCAAATACAGAACAAACCATTTAACGTACCACTTTAGTTACAATGGGATTTGAGAAACTAGTAAATTAAACGATTTTAAGATGAAGTTTATGATGTTCTACTTTAATGGCAAAATAAACTACGTGATTAAAGTTGACATTTCATGCTTTTTTCCACACTGTGTGCCTATTTTTTTTTTTGTCTGTACCCTAATAAGCTTTCATATGACACTCAGACGGTGGGCTACGACTTGCCTTTTCACGGCGACTTTGATATATGATTTCTTTTTTATTTCGGGCACTGTGCGACTTTGTGAATTTGATCTTTCGAGTTTTTCCGACACTCTGTCACTCGATCAACTTTCTTTTGTTGATTATACCACTGTTTAAACCAACAAATAGTACGTTTTTCCTCTGCCTTCACTTGGTATTCGCTGAAATTCTTATATTTCCCCCGTGCTTTTCCCATTGTCTTTTCTCAGAAGGCTATTTATATTGATTTGCATATTCAAAGAGGCGTAATTCTGGGAGGAGTTGGGGCGGGACAGAAGGCGCGTGCACGTGCGTTACTTTCCACGCTGATCAGGATTTATGTAGCGGAAGAACCTGGAAATTTGTGTACATACAGATTCCTGCATCTGGATTTTTCTGTGCGTACTCACATTCCCGCTTTTGTGCTTATGCCATGTTATAGTGTGAGTTCTACACACGGCGTTATACATGAGACCCCAGGTCTCTAGTAGTCAATATTGCCATTATAAAATGCAGGAACAGGCTAGTTATTTTTTGAAATGTGTAAAATATGCTTCACTTTAGAATGCTATAGCAAATGTATACAAAATGCTTCAGTTTAGAATGCAATATGAGGCTTCTGTGGGTGCTCTGGTCTTTATGCTCCCCAGGGATTTGCTGTTGAAGCTGGCTCCCTCGGATGACCCAGAGTATTTCCTATTCTGTTTCGAGCACACAGCACCATTGATGCACTGGGACAGGGGAGCCTGGCCAGCTAGCGTGGCCCCATTTTTAACTAGGGAGGCCCTACAAGTTGTGGGAAACCTCTGTGGCATATTAATCCGAACCGCCCCATATGAGGACAGATTCAAGGCTTAGTGGACCTGATTCAAAGCTGGATACACGAAGACACTTTCGAGCGCATTGTGGAGAAGATCGCTATTGATGCAGTCCTGTCAGTGATAGACAAGAGCCTTAGTGATTGAATGCTACAAAACGACATCTACTTGCTGCTGGATCTGACCCACAGACTGGAGGGCCCAAAAACCACCTGGGAACAATGGGGCTACCGAGGCTTGACCCCAATTTCGATCCAGCCAGCACAGACTTCCATGGTTCCCGTCTTCCACCATTGTGGGAACACCATGGTGCGGACTGAACGCAACTGCTTTTGTTGTGATCAACCCGGGACATCTGGCTCGGGAAAGCCATCTCCCACCTGCGCAAACCATGACCATCGGTCTGGCCCAGATATATGTGGCTCGCAAATGTCCCCCAAAATGTTAAAGGAAGACAATTTTAAGGTCTCTATTACGTTGGCAGGATGGGAATTATCGAGACTGTTGGACTCTGGTAGCGACCTCTGCATAGTCTGCTGTGACTTGCTCCAGCAGACCCCTTATAATTCCACAAACAAAGTGAACATCCGCTGCGTCCATGAGGACATTAAAACATACAAGACTATATTACTCTCTCTGCCATATCAGACACCTCACTCTGGCCACTCCTCTAACAGGAAAAAGGAATGCCCTCTTCCCATGGATCCTGACCACCTGCAGAGAGCTTTCCCCTGTAGAGGATAGAGAGGGGCTCGCCGTAGACAATGTCAGTCAAGAAACTGTGTTTGAAACTAAACCAGAGTTGTCCAGCAAGATGACGGACGATTCTTCAAGTGAAGACCCAGGACAGCTGGCAGACTTTTCCATGCTGTTGCTTGCAAAAACAGTCTCCTCAGACTGAACACTCAATACGGACCCGGACAAAAACGAAATAGCAGTGGGAGGTGAATGCAATACTGCATTGGACACGGAGGAAGCAGAGACTGCCATCCAGACAGCGTTTGCTCACCTGCAATGAGTCGATAGCAATTTGGATTTTGCATTCAGACAAGCCCATGTCACAAATTACTCTTACTATGTGGCGAGAGAGGACCCGAATTTTAGAACACATTTTTTACTTAAGTGATGGGTGTATCGAGCAGTTGGTAGTGCCAAGTGGGCATAGGGGGAAGGTTTTAAAAATTGCTCAAAGTCACATTTTGGGGGGTCACCTCGGCGCAGAAAAGACGACGGAATGCATTTCGAAATGCTTTTATTGGGTGAATATAGGCCGCTGTGGAAACAACTACGAGCCAATCGCAGTCGTGTTATAAGCACCTGCCACTGATGGGTGATACAAGGAACATTACAAATGCAGGGAATAGTATAACTTGGGCACTGACCTGGCCCCGACTATGCCCATTTACTGTGTCTGTGTACAGGAGAGTGGTCGCTCCCACTGCAATAAATAACCCTGCTGTTCCTGTTTCAAGTTGAATAAAGCTGGTTTTGCTAAAGTACTGAGACTCAGCCACGTGTTTTGGGGTGCAAGAAAGTGACTTGTGTGTGTGTGTGTGGTATAGCGTGTCCAGAGCTCCTGTCAAAGGCCAGTTTTAAATAAATAATCGCCGCACTCGCAGCTTAGTGAAGGGGCATGGTTGTGTGGCTGAAGCAGGTCCTGGGGTGATTTGTGATGTGGGCGATTCTCACCTGTGCACAAGAGAGAAACCATCCATATCCGTGATTGTTTCCGGGGCTGCTGATTTGCCACAGCTGCCATGTCCTCTTCATAAATAGAAGTGCGGGGCGGCTAAGGGAAAAGGAAAAAAGGAGGAAAAAGTAAAGAGAAAACAGACGGAGGTTGTGGGAAGCTGTATGGAGAGAGAGCCGGTGCAAGCAAGAGCGACAGAGTGAGACTGAGAATGAGCGTGTGCTCGCAGGCAGGCAGCTGGACAGTGAGTCCTGGCAGTGGCGTTTGGCCGACACTCTGTGGGGCAGAAGAAAGCCATAATTGCTCCAGCTGAGCGAACAAGGAGCTGGAGTGACTGGGGATGGAGGACGGCTGGCCACGTAAGGCCGAGATGGCAGTGGGAGTCGTGAAGTCTTGGGAAGGTGTGCCTCAGCGTGAGCGACCTGGCCGTTGAGGAACCCAAGTCTCCGTCCGGTAAGGTAGCTGTACGGAGCCAGGAAACGGAAGGCAACCGGACAGTAGTAAGGTCAGCTGCAGGTATGGCGACTCTCCTATTGCAAAGCCCAATGGGAGAAGCCGGAGAGCCGCCAGCTAAACAGAAGACACTGGGCTTGTTTTTAAAGAGACTGCTTCCAGCGTTGTTTTAACCTTGTTGTTGTTTTAAAAGGATTTATTTTTTCTATGGTGTTTTTAACCTCAAGTTCAGCACTTGTTTTAAGGATTATTTATTTAAAGATTTTGGAAGACACTGCACTTTAATTTGAATACTGTTTTTGATTGTCGGTTTGTTGTTTTTAATAAAAGCACTTGACACCTTTTTACACCATCCTCTTGCTCCATTTGTTATGCCACACTGCCAAGCTCATCGGTAACATTACTGACGGTGAAGGGTTCAAGGGCTCCCAAAAAGCAAGATGGAAGCATGGAGAGAACCTGCATCGTCACAGTGTGATACTGTGTATGTATATATATATATAGCTCAAGTCAAAAACACAATGAATTTCAGAATGTTCAGCTATGGGTCTTGTTTTGTATATATTTTAGTTATTTAGAATGATGGTGTTTATTCAATATTTTTCAGTTTTGCAGTATGTTCAATTTCTGTGTCTGGGTTTTCTTTGTTGTCTGTCCTGCCTACTATATATTTGAGCCCACGGAGGCAGGGCCACCTGATTATGCAGCTGAGGTACTGGGTTACTAAAAAGAGGAGCTTTTGGTATTGGATTTTTTATTCTATTCCTACTTATTGTTTTGGTGCTTATGATCTTTGGATGTACTATGTTTGACCCCTTGCTTATATTTAAAGGTACTGTTGCCTGATTTGGGATTTCATGATTTTGTTTTGCACTTCTGGGAACCGTGCAGTCAGAGTTCTTTTACAGTCTGTATTTCTCACTGTTTTTCTTTCTGCTTCTGAACTTGCTTTCTTATTTAAAATTGATCTGGCTTCTGGCTTGTCACTAATGGTAGCCAGTAGAAATCGGATAAATGGATTTTTCATTTACAGATGCACTACAATAAACGCCAACCCAGGCGCTGGCTGGTCTCGACTGCACTTTAAACGGGCTGTGAACTTGGTGCCATAAATGAACACCCGGGAACATAAGAGACATTAAGTAAATAAAAGTGGGGTGTATTAAATACTTCTGTAATCAGCTACTTGCACTCTGTTCACGAACGCCTAAGCACCTCAGTATCACTTTACTGCTGGAGTTTTTTGTCCAAAGACGGAGAGGTTGCCATGCTGGCACAAGAGTAAAAGCAAAGCGAAAAGGTTTTAAAGCAGGTTCATCGTCTATTGTAATGGGTATTGTTCGATTGCTCTCAAATAAAAGTATAGGGGCCATTTGTGCTTTTTGGAGAGCTGGCTTAAACCTGATATACCTGACAGACAATATGTGTGTTGTGGAAAAAAGACAGGAAGAGCACTGGTTATCTATGTGAATGAAGAATGATGTAAATGTTGTCATATTACAGTTAAGACTACAACTTGGTATTCAAATATTGAAATTCTGGCTGTTGGAATTTGTCCACGTTATTTGCCCAGGGAGAAAAATTAAATCATCTTTATTAATGTTTATATTCCTTCCTCCGCAAATGGGAACTTATCAATGGAAATGATTCATTCGGTCAGCAACACTTTAATGATTTCACTCAGTCCCTGCAATTATAACATGTGGTAAATTCCCTGGACCCAAAACATGACACCCTATTATACTCACACAGCACCAAAATATAGTACATTAAAACCAATAACATCAATCACCAAAACAAACCCAAATAAGACATTTAACTTTCATGGAATACGGCTTACCTACACTTCAAGATTCACATTCAAAGTAATGGCCTTTCAGTCTTTCTTGGATTTTCTAACCATTTCAAAATCTTTTTTGGAGTTGCAAATTTATCTGCAAGAATGACTAGGACAGGGCATTGCCAACATCCAGCTCCACCTCAAACATTTCCAACTAAGGTAGTTCTATTCATTAATTGTAACAGCAGATAGTGATGGTGTGTTGTGAGTTGATTAGCACATTATTAATAAGAATTTCACTTTACTCTGCACACGTGACAAGAATGACCCTATGACTTGTAAATATCCAGTCATGCTCCTTCCACAGTGATGATTTAGTGAGATGGAGAGAGGTTATCTAAACCAGGAACTTTCATTCTCCAGAAAAGCAAATGGACTTCATGCACAGAAATGAGTAGAAGGGAGGTGCAGAGGGATATAGTAAGGTAGCTGGTATGATGTCCTGAGTGGAGGGGGGCCTTCTAAAACATGCACTTAAAATTGTTGACCCTGCTCAGGTAGACAAGGAACAGTCTGTGTCAGGGGGCACTTGCATTTGTATCCAGTGAACACTTTTAAAGTGTTAAATACAATAATTTGTGGAGATACAAAGCCAAGCTGGAACTGAGTATTTGCTTTTTGCATCATTAATGGTTTTGTCTACTTGATACTGTATTTATCTTTGTAAACATTTTTGTCTTTAGTTTTTCATACCTGTTGAGCTTTTTCTGGAAGACCATGGTTTGACATTATTGTACTTGATAATTACTTTTAATTGTAATTCAGATTTCTGGACAAAACCTATGTAAGAAGTAACTGTGACTGTGTACTCATTTATTCCATCAGGGATATCTCTGAATATATCCCAGAAAGTTGAATCCCATGGACTTTCCACAGTCTCACTTGTCTACTTATGCACTGTCTTTATTTCCGTTTTATCCAATTTTAATTTTGGTCTATATGAAGGAACAAGAAACATCATGGCATGATCAGAGTTACCCAAAGGAGTCTGTTGAATGGCATGATAAGAATCAGAAGTCGTGCTGTAACTGTGGTCCACAGTTCTCCCCTCTTTAGTTGCACCTTTCACCAGCTGGTTTGATCTGGGAAGCTCAGATGACAAGGTGGTAAATTTTAGAAAATTCGAATGAAGTGAGCACTATCTTCCCAGCAAATCTGTGAAACAAGAAATTGTTGATAAAGTAACATACTACATTTTTACTCTAGTTGTATAACTTTGATCAACTCTAAATAATTGTACTCTGGAAGACTGACAGCTTCGTTACAAATTAAATCAATCAGCCAAGCCTCAGTAAAGCAAAACATTGAAGTGAGTGAATAGTCAGTTCTACAGCTTATAAGTAATCAAAGCTCATCCATTTTATTGCACAACGATTGGACATTTGAAAGATACATACCCTGTAGTAATGGATGAAGGCCACATTTCCAGAAAGTGAGGAGTGTCCTAGCCCTGTGACCTCACTTTCTTCCTCTAGTTATGGTTGTGCTCTGACTGTGACTTCTTTTTCCTGCGTGTTTAGCTCTGCTATCTTACTGAGAGGAACTTGTGCACATCTAAAAACTCTGGCGCTGAAATCTGTTGAGAATTCGTTTGGCTTTAAATATCCTATCTGGAATAAATTGGCATAGGCATATGTTAAGCAATAAACTACATTTACAAGTAATAGTGTTGAAAATAACAGACAGCAACACTGTCACATTTTTTCTGTGCCATCTTGGGAACTTTCCGTTAACTTCCTGTCTAATTAAGGTCATATATACCCAATTAAATTAGGCCCATTGAAACCAATAAACTACACTGAAAATAATCTGTATCTTGCAAATACCCAATTAAAATCCTCACATTTCATTTACAAGCAAAATGATGGAGATAACCACAAGAGCTGGAACACAAAGTAACACCAAACCATCTTATTTCAAAAAAATCCTTATGTAACATACTAGATCAATAACACACAGGAACAGCCGATTACTTGTAATAATTGTAATTTGATTGAGAATGTGAACTATATAAAGTAATATGCTGTTTATATTTTATATCTATTCAATAAAATTTAATACATATTTTATCTGGGCAACAGAACAGCACTCTCAAGGTCTCTTTGTTAGTGTTGTGAGTTGCATGCAGAATGTGTTGCCAAATTTTCCAAGCCATTCTGGACTAAATTTAAAAGAACACACATTTCTAATATGAAATATTCAAGATGACAGCACTACAGTTTTATAGAAAAGGCCTTGAACTGATATTCATGCCAGAATACATGGCACAAATTAATAGTGGGGAATCCAAGAAATTTAAAGCCTTTTTTTCATTTTAAAGCACAAGCTTTTTATACAATTGTACTTTAGTAAAAGCCTGCCATTTCCTAAGTTTAGAGAATAAAAAAACAGTGCTTTATCTGTGCTACATTACAAGTATTTGTTTATAGCACAAGTTACTTTAGCATAGTGCTCCTTTGTTTAAAATGCTGCTGAGGTTGTTTCATATAGTCCCACTTAGACTGCTTTTTAATTAATTGTAGCGATTGCTCTGATTCGTCATTTCTACATCTTTCCCATTTTCATTCTGATTGCTGTCCATAATAGCACTTCATCTGATTGCAGCAGATGCAGCATCATGAATGATAGACGGCTTTTCAGATGCCATCTATTCAAATTAAATTGCCAACATTTGCCTGTGAAGTGATTGTCTTCAGAATACAGCTGACCCGAGACACTTGGACTTTGGACTGAAGGCCACTTCGTATTTATGTATAAATGTGTACGCTCTGTATACAGTATACTGCATTATGTTTCTTTGCTTGTTTCCACATTAAGCAAAAATAAATTTTACTCTATTTGTAGTTATTCTATAGCACATTGGACTTGTTCTTAATAAAAATATTAAATATGGCATAGTTAGTTTGTCTTTCCTCACTAATGTTAATCATTCTTACACCAACTCTGATTAAGACATTTCGACAATAACTTGTCTCTTGTTCACATTGTGGAGAAAATGAAGAAAAAAAAAACAATACCACTAATGTACTTCATGAGTAAAGCTCTTTTAGGTTAAGAATGAATGTGAAACTGTTTAACTTATTTACAAATCAAAAAACAATATTTATAATGTAAAATTAAGTATTTTTACAGCAAGGCAGGATTACTGAAATATCATGGTTCCTCTAAATACATGTGAAAAAACTGTTACTCCACTGCTGTTCTGCCATTGACTTCCTAGATCCTGTGCAACAACTACAAGTGAACTTTGTCTACCCGCCACAGTTAGGCCTGATCAGTTAACAAATTATTCAGTCATTAAATTATCTATATTCAAACTGCAAACACAGGTGTTGTTATCCAGCAATGCTAGAAATAGAATGCAATTTATTAAAGAAATTCATAAACACAGTGGTACTAAAAGCAGTTGGAACTGCACAAGAAATATTTCTCAGTTAACCTTGAAGTGTTGCTGTTATTTAGGTGCTTAACCGAGTACTTAGCAGCAAGGCCAGAAGCAGATAATGAACTGTGATCTGAAATGGTTTCATTAACAGGACAGAAACTTTAACATGTTAACACCACGGGACACAATAAAACATCAAAGCAGACGCACCCCTGATCAGATCAAAACACTTCTTCAGGACAGATAAATCACAATGTTGCATAAAAACTAATCTATACAAGTTAAATGGATTGGTCTACTTGCATGTGTAAAACTTTCGTGTTCTCAATAATTTTTGACAAAGTATGCTTTCTCATAAAATCTTGAAAGCCTACAAAGGCAGATATGTCGCTCATTTAGGTCAGTAAGTTTAATGCGCATAACAGGGAAATTAATGGAAGGAATTAAGGGAAAGATTGAGCAACACATAGCAAGAACAGGAATTTTGCTGAACAATCATGGTTTTAGAAGAGAAAGGTCATGTTTTATCAACATGCTTGAATCCTTTGAGGAAGCAACAAAATGATATGATCAAAGTAGATGATATTATTTATCTTGACTTTCAGAAAACATTTGATAAGGTGCCACATGAGAGGTTAGGCATCAAACTAAAAGAAGTGGGCGTTGTGTGTGTGGATGGATGCAAAATAGGCTCAGATACAGGAAGCAGAGGGTTATGGTGCGAGGAACATTAACAGAATTTGCTGACATTAAGAGTGGTGTTCCACAAGAGTCAGTGCTATTTTTAATATATAAAAATGACAACCTGATTAAGTTTGAAGATGATACGATGCTAGGTGGATTAGCAGATACAGTCATATGAAAAAGTTTGGGAACCCCTCTCAGCCTGCATAATAATTTATTTTCAACAAAAAAAGATAACAGTGGTATGTCTTTCATTTCCTAGCAAACATCTGAGTACTGGGGTGTTTTTCCAAACAAAGATTTTTAGTGAAGCAGTATTTAGTTGTATGAAATTAAATCAAATGTGAAAAACTGGCTGCGCAAAAATTTGGGTCCCCTTGTAATTTTGCTGATTTGAATGCATGTAACTGCTCAGTACTGATTACTTGCAACACCAAATTGGTTGGATTAGCTCATTAACCCTTGAACTTCATAGACAGGTGTGTCCAATCATGAGAAAAGGTATTTAAGGTGGTCAATTGCAAGTTGTGCTTCCCTTTGACTCTCCTCTGAAGAGTGACAGCATGGGATCCTCAAAGCAACTCTCAAAAGATCTGAAAACAAAGATTGTTCAGTCTCATGGTTTAGGGGAAGGCTACAAAAAGGTATCTCAGAGGTTTAAACTGTCAGTTTCAACTGTAAGGAATGTATTCAGGAAATGGAAGGCCACAGGCACAGTCGCTGTTAAACCCAGCAGGTCTGGCCAGCCAAGAAAAATACAGGAGCGGCATATGCGTAGGATTGCGAGAATGCTTACAGACATGGTGTATCTGTACATCGTTCTGCAATTCAGCACAATTTGCACAAAGAACATCTGTATGGCAGGGTGATAAGAAAGAAGCCCTTTCTGCACTCACTCCACAAACAGAGTTGCTTGTTGTATGCAAATGCTCCGTGAGAACCCTAACTACAAAGAGGACTATTTCATTTATGTTAGGTAGAATGCCCAAAGGGGACTGGGCGGTCTCGTGGCCTGGAACCCCTACAGATTTTATTTTTTTCTCCAGCTTTCTGGAGTTTTTTTTTGTTTTTTCTGTCCACCCTGGCCATCGGACCTTACTCCTTATTATGTTAACTAAGGTTGTCTTATTTTAATTTCTTTTTTGTCTTTTATTCTTCTTTTCTTCATTATGTAAAGCACCTTGAGCTACTTTTTGTATGAAAATGTGCTATATAAATAAATGTTGTTGTTGTTGTAGACAAGCCAGATTAATTTTGGAACAAAGTGCTTTGGACTGACGAGACAAAAATTGAGTTACTTGGTCATAACAAAAAGCGCTTTGCATGGCGGAAGAAGAACACCGCATTCCAAGAAAAACACCTGCTACCTACTGTCAAATTTGGTGGAGGTTCCATCATCCTGTGGGGCCGTGTGGCTAGTTCAGGGACTGTGGCCCTTGTTAAAATCGAGGGTTGGATGAACCAATATCAACAAATTCTTCAGGATAATGTTCAAGTATCAGTCACAAAGTTGAAGTTATGCAGGGGTTGGATATTCCAACAAGACAATGACCCAAAACAGTTTGAAATCTACAAAGGCATTCATGCAGAGGGAGAAGTACAATGTTCTGGAATGGCCATCACAATCCCCTGACTTGAATATCACTGAAAATCTATGGGATGATTTGAAGCAGGCTGTCCATGGTCAGCAGCCATCAAATTTAACTGAACTGGAGAGATTTTTGTATGGAAGAATGGTCAAAAATACCTCCATCCAGAATCCAGACACTCATCAAAGGCTATAGGAGGCGTCTAGAGGCTGTTAGTTGAGCCTCCTTGTTCAAATATAAGTATTGATGTAATATCTCTGTTGGGGTGCCCAAATTTATGCACCTGTCTAATTTTGTTACGATGCACATTGCATATTTTCTTTTAATCCAATAAACTTAATGTCACTGCTGAAATACTACTGTTTCCGTAAGGCATATTATATATTAAAAGGAAGTTGCTATTTGAAAGCTCAGCCAATGATAAACAAAAATCCAAAGAATTAAAAGGGGTTCCCAAACTTTTGCATATGACTGTAATCTAGAATCTGTTAGAATCATTACAGAGAGACTTGGGGCAGATGAAATTTAATGTTATTTAATGTAAGGTAATAGACATAGGAAGCAAAAATGGTAGGTTTGAATACACAATGGGAGGTCTGAAAATCAAGAGTACACCTTATGAGAAGGATTTAGGAGTTCTAGTGGACTCGACACGCAAATGCCTGACGGTGTCAAGAAGCCATTCAATAGGCTAACAGAATGTTAGGTTATATAGCACAATGTGTAGAGTACAAGTCCAAGGAGATTACGCTTAAACTTTATAATGCACTGCTGTGGCCTTACTGTACAGCTTTGATACCCAAAAAAAAGGACATAGCAGCACTGGAAAAAGTCCAGAGAAGATCAATTAGGCCGATTCGATGGCTACAGGAGATAAATTATGAGTAAAGATTAAAAGAGCAGACCACTTTCAGTTTAAGCAAAAGAAGATTTAGACATGATTGAAGTGTTTAAAATTATGAAGGAAATTAGTACAGTGGATTGAGACTTATTTTAAAATGAGTTCATCAAGAATATGGGGACACAGTTGGTATATTTTGCACAAAAATTAGGATTTTTTTCTTTACACACAGAACCATAGGTATATGAAATAAGTTACCAAATAGCATGGACAGTAGAACTTCAGGGACTTTCAAAACTAGCCAATGTTATTTTAGAAGAAATAAGTGGATAGGACTGGTGAGATTTTTTGAGCTGAATGGTCAGTTCTAGTCCAGATTATTCTTAAAATAATAAAAAAAAGAATGGCCCTGCTTATGTAAAAGAAAAAAAACTCTAATTAGCCACTTTCGTCCAAAATGTTGCAACTTTCTTGCTAAAATATTAGAAGTGAAACTGTCACTTGTATTTTCCCATGATCCTTCCTGACACACACCGCCCCCTCCCCCCCAAACCAAATGAGAAAATACTGCCCATTTCTTACATGCAGAATAGACAATAGAACATTTTTTTGTTTGTTCAGAACGTTTCAGAGTGAACACCACACTAAGATGTCTTTAGAATGAAATGCTGATTAATCACATCACAAGGTAAACTGATATAACAATGTTCTAAACTAGCCACCCATCCCCATTATCATCCATCCATCCATTTTCCAACCCGCTGAATCCGAACACAGGGTCACGGGGGTCTGCTGGAGCCAATCCCAGCCAACACAGGGCACAAGGCAGGAAACAATCCTGGGCAGGGTGCCAACCCACCGCACCCCATTATCATATTTTTCTAAACTGTTAGATGTTAAAGCTCACCAAAACTTGTCTGTACAAGCATACTCAGTACTGACTGCAGCCTCAGCTAGTGACAGTTGTATTTCATATATAGCTGGTTATTCTTTAAGTAAGAGCAGCAATGTTTTACTTTGTGCAATCAAAACTAAAAGAGCAATTGATATCACAAGTAAGGAGATGTATTCAAACTCATGGAAAACCAGTGTTTATCCTTTATCAGAGTTCTCATTAGGAGACATGTCAGCATTCATTTTAAATGTACCTTATATCACTCCAAGTTAAACAATGTAAAAGTCAACAGTTGTATTAGAATTTTGAACTGTAGTTACCTAGCACAGAGTCAGAGGCTCAGAATTTACAAGAAAAGAGCCAAAATCTTGTTAAGCCAAAATATCAGTGTGCTACACATTTTACAAAAAAAAAAAAAAAAAAAAGAATTGTTACCACACTTCACACATGAACATCTGACAGCCTGATGTTCATAGGTCCTGAACATGTATAAAGTATAGAATGCAGAACATAAGGAACAATCAAATTCAAAAGTGATTCATAACAATTCCTAAGAGAAAACATATAATGTAAAGACAAAAGATATGCAGCCCTTTTTTAAAAGTCTTATTTCTCTCACCCGTGTTTGCTTTATTCAGTTTTCCAGCTGTGAGACAAGAAGGTGAAGATTTACAATGGTATCTTGGCTCAAAATTGTGATGTAGAAACAGATGTTAAAATTGCCATTTACCATCAAAAAGCACTCCAAAGTAAAAGACATAAAATTAAATGTACTCCCACATTTATAATTACTATACAAGTTCAGTTAATTTAATAAATATAAAATACAATAATAATGTAAATTTAACAGACTTTAGAAACAATAACTCCACTAAAAATTGGACTGACTACTGTTTTAAAATATAAATACTGTTTACATGTGCGTCAGTCAATGCTTGAATTATATTTCATTTAAGCTTTTTTGTTTAACTTATAGTTAAATACAGATTAAGGAGTTGGTCTCATATACACCACTGATTCTCAAAGTTATTATTACTCAGAACTTGTTCCTCAAGCCACAATAGTTTAAGTAGGCTACGTGTGAGGTGTTTAGAGGGCCACAGTTCGCAGGTGGTTACGGTCACACTCCGATCCAGGAATGCCCCAGGTGCACTCTGATCCTTCAATGAGACTTCCACAACAGGACCAATGTTTCTTTCCTGGGTGGCCCTTATGCCCATGACCACAGCCTTGGTAGCCACCTAAAGGAGAGACAGGCATACATAAATAAAGATAGAGGAGCATACTTTAAAAACATATTTGAAAAAATATACTTTTGCAGTTTTTTTTCCCCTCTTAAACCATTTTTAATTTAGGTCATTATACAATCTGGGAGCAGGATACATGGCACTTCATCATAACATTTTGAAAATGAGATTTAAAAGGCATCTATTTAAGGTATCTTGTGCTTCTGGAGTAGCAAAGGCATGAGCATGCACAGTCCGGTTAAAGCCATGAAGTGGGAGAAGGGAGAATGCATGTGTAACCTGATGTGCCAGTAGTAGCATAAAGGGCTGCAGTAGGACCTGAAGGACTTTACTGATAAGAAGCAAAAAGCCAAAAAACAGCCTTAGCCGAAATCACAATACTCATCCCTTTTATTATTTTTATCTCAATAGGGAAATATGCCCCAGGAGATTTCTGTCTGGATATGGACTATTATTTAGAAAAAAAAAAAACTACAACACAGTGAAGCTATACTTTGCCACCAAGTGCTGAGATACAATATGTACCCAATAATAAGACAGAAAAATAAATAAAATTAACACGGATGGCTGCTGGTTCCACAAGGCACATAAATATCTACATGGACAACCAATGAACTGAGTGCGACTGCAATGTACTTGATTCAATCAAACATTTACTGCATTTCATCCTGCTGAAAGATACCTGCATTCTGATCCTCACTCATTGAAGAACTGGACAGGCGTTTTATGACACCACACAGGAAAATAACCAGACCGTCACTCAGTGCCACATTGCTCTCATGTATATTAGTCAAACTATAGAGTACACATTCCTTAGTGACTTCCAGGCTTTTAAACTTTCAGACTGTAAACTAAAAAATGCTATGTTTGGGGGTTTTGTGTGGGGAGATTATGGTCCTTGATTATATTGCCTGCCTTCCTTTAAAAAAGTTGTGGACTGGCTGAAGTCTCTTTTTAATAATCACCCAAGATGTCTTCAGGCCACCATGAAGAAAATTTAACAGCAAGTTACTGTCTGAAAACCGTCTGCCACTACTGCTACAAAATTATGCAAATAATGAAAATCCATCATCATTTCCCAGACAGCATTTAATATTTTTCTAAACGTGTGTCTTAAAACATGTGCACATCCAGACAGCCGTTTGATTGCTAGGCAGATGACGGCTTCTTTCCTCTATAAGTTGATCTTTATGGTGCTCCACTCCAATATCTTGATATCTTCAGTGACGCATGGTTCTCTTTCAGGTACCAAGTTGCTACAATCTCTTGGTCTTGTAGATTAACTCTACACAATATTCACAACAGATTTACAGCATGCTCCATTTTTACTAATAGAATCCTGCTGCAACTTTATTTCATTGTTTCCTCCCCCGACTCCCATTAAACTGCTGGGGATGTATTTATTGTAAATGATGTGTTTGTTACAAGAAAGAAAAAAAGACTGACTTATCACTGCAGTATTGTCATAAACTAGTTTACTTCACATATGCTTTTTAACGTTTTGGTTTCATTAAAATAACAGATTAAAAAGTTCAATCTTGGGTTTGCAAAACAGTGCACCTTCAAGCAGGGCCGGATTAAGGTGGGTGCTATTGATGCTGCAGCATTAGGCCCATTCCTGAAATAGGCCCTGATGAAAACAGACGAGTGAGTGTCGAATGCACATGCACCAATGATGCTGAGAAAAAAATAGGCCTTTTTTGCGCTGCAGCATCAGGCCCAATTTCGTCTTAATCTGGCCCTGCCTTCAAGGAATTAATGTCTGTTGAATATGCAGCTTGCATTCACAACATGAATATTTATGTTTTGTTACTCAAAGTCTGACCATCATCATTGTAGCTACAGTTTTAGTCTATATTTATTCGAAGGAACCTTTTTTTAAATTGAAACTTCCTTTTCATGTTTAGTTTTTTTTATTCTTTATAGTTAGCTTATTTATTTATTTTATTAAACTGACCCATAAAAAAAACCAATACAATGTAATTATTTAATGGAAATGGTGATGTGACTCAAACAGGGACTTTTCCAAATGAGACCAGCCACTATTAGCTTATAACAGCTGTGGGTTAGCAAGGTTATGCAGGTAACATCCACCATAATAGCAGATTTCTGGTAGGGGCACAAGAGTGATGCTATTAAGAGCACATGGACAAGTATATAAGTTGCATCAAGACTGAGTTGTTAAGTCAACAAATTGAAAAAAGGTCATACCCACCCATTGTTTTCAAACTCATTTCTCCTGTTACACTATAATAATGAGAAATTAATGCACAACATAAGCCTGCAGCTACAGGCAATCTCCATGATCGTGATTGTGCAACTCCTGTCTAAGGAATACATCCCTAAATCACCCACTTTTAAAGCAGTAAAAGAACTGTGTTCTCATCACACAAATGAGTTTTAGAATGTTGAGAATGCTCCAATTTATAAAGTACATTTCATATTGAACACAATAATAAATATTATAATTAACAAGGTATTAAAACCTAATGAAACTTATAGGCAATGTGTCAGCATTTAATATAGAAATTACAATATTTCATTTCAACAAAAAGTATTTAAAAGATAATATTTGCATTCAAATAAAAATGCTTGAACATTTATTTTATTAGTTCTTTAATTCCAGAATATAATGCAACTTTCAGCCTCTAATTCCACCCTTAAGAAACAGGTGGTTGTGGAGCACTTTGGAATTGGCTTTATTTTGAAGACACTTGGACAAACAGAGCTTATTAAAAGATGGCAGCTGCCATAAACCTGGGAAAGAAGCAGCACCAGATGCATAATGAAATGCTAAGTGACTGAGCAAGTGCTAGCAACATCAATAAATGCCAAAGGGCCACCTAGCAGTTTTGGCAATTTTTGCATGAAAAATATAATATCCACTATAACATTTGAGAAGGCTATTGTATGCTCTATTACTTGATATTGCAAAAGTTATTAAACTTTTTATTTAGCCTATCTAATTAAATGTTAACCTTTAACTATCAGTGCTACTGAAAAGGAGGTTCCCTGTCAGAATGCAAAATGAGTTCCAAAACTCAATGACCATGACTACTTAACATTTCTTGGCACTAATGGGTAAGCAGGGATACCCTGCCATTAAGCCAATATTGATTTTCTTTGGAAATACAGTATATATCATCTCAAAGATGAAATGCAAGTAAATGAAAAAAATGGCTTGAAGCCCAGACAAGTACCAGATTGCTGGAAATTGGAAAGGTATCAGGTTAGGGCTCATTTCATTATTTGTGAATGCTTTAACTCCTGAGTTGATTAAAAATACCATTTGTGACCTCCAACAAAAATGCACGTAAAACTACTGTTTGTTAGTGTGTGGAAATGTAATGAGAACAGACAGATGAGACAGGGACTATTAAATCAGAAGCAACAAGAAACTATTTTGATAAGAAAAGAAATAAAGGAACAATTTACAATTAAAGAATTTAAATAAAATCAACAGTTTCATGTGTTGTGGATTTCTTTTTAAACAAATATTCTGAAATCACACTGCAAGAGGTTCCATATATTTTTCTTTCAACAGAGATATTGAAGAACGGCAAGTAAACTCTTCATTCATCATGAGCAAGTCTGACAAGACAAACACATTCCCAAGCTTATATAGGCATAGATAAAAAAACGACAGTCACAGAACAGTTAATCATCCAATAGAATGAAAAGTAACAACTTAAGATAGACAACACATTACATGATTAAACCTTTAACTCTGCTTAGCTGAGGCAGTAGAAATCCTTTGTTCTATAACATTAATATACGAGTGTATAATACAGTACACACTGTATGTATTAAAAACTGATCTTTAAAAATGTATATAAGATAAAGACAAATATGTAAAATCAGCTCAACAGATTTTTCAAGTTAGGAAGGTGAGCTAATCTGAAGGGTTGGGCTTGCATTGTCCTTGCAAAGGCAGCCAAATGGGCTGAATGCATAAGAATTAATCATGTGGAGCACTGCTGATCAAAACAAACCTTAAAAGCTATCCAAGAGTCAGAAATCATATTATTTCACAGGGCCCCCTAACTAAAGGTTTACTATTATTTACAAGGTGTTTCTTCTTGATGGTAGAAAAAAGTGTGAATCCTCTGCACAAAAAGAAAACAAAAAATGATGTGCCAGCTGCGTGAAAACATGACTCCACAAAAGTGCCATGTGGCATGGCCAATCACTGCCCTAAAGACTGGAACTTTTCAAGCACAATAATACTATTGTTTTTACTTACTACTAGTTTGTAGCCATTTGTTGGTTGCAGCATCAGTACAGGAAGGAAGACAGTCAAGAGGCTGCTACCTCTGCAGTTCCACCACTGCTTCAGTCATTGTTGCTATGCAGAGTGTATCATTTGATAGCTGGCAGCAAGGTTTCAAGTACATAATGAACAAATGGCCCTTGGCCGTAAGCAAGAATGGCCTCAACTCGGTTGGCTGTAAACCAATGTCCGATGGTACAGTACTGGTCAAAGTAATTGCCGTTGACTGGGTCTTTTATGATAAAATGAGTATGAGTAAATATTTGTTTTTAGATGTTGACCCTTTTGTGGCATCTCCTCCCTGCTGCAAGAGTCCTATCTATCACCCACATTAACTTTCTACTAACTATTAATTTTCTCTCATGAGTGAAGAATTTGTTCTTTTTGGGTATGATTGGTTTCCATGATTGTGGTAACACTTTGCTGTTTTGGAATCATGAACACTACTTTGTACTTCCTGGTTTTAACAAATATAGGCCTATTCCCACATTAACAAACAGCACAGATTTTTGAATAACTGAATCACTGACATGGCATGTACAGCAAGCTACGCAAAAATACCAGCTTTCGTGTTGTTCCCTCAATTGAATCCCTATACATGATTAAACTTTTGATGCTTCATAAACTTTGTTAAGTTGGGCAAATATAATACATATATAAAACATACACTCAGATGTTTTAGAGTAATGTGTAATTTCTATAGTGTAGGCCCTTCCATTACAACTTCCAAAATAAATGTCCTGAAACTTCACAAAGCCTATATTATATGTTTCATAAACCAATGCCAGTACACATTTTTATCAAAGTAGATACTTCTGTTTTTGAGTGATGCATGATTTTTGTATTGATCCCTAATCACACCTCTTCCATCCACTATTATTTCATAATTCCATTATGTGGATAAAGCAAGTTAAAAAACAATGTAACAGTTGGATGCCATGCAAGCATGTGTGTGAGCTGGGTGTATACATAACAATGTTAAAAATCGCTTTAAGCTTAGAGAGATAAATGTAAAAAGGCCGGGGAAAAAAAAAAAAAAAAAAACTAAACCAAAACTCATAGCCGCTAAATTATGTCTGCTGTGTGAAAGTCTGTTCAATTCAGTAAAGATGTACTAACTGGAGCACATGCCTGGAAAAGGCCAGCCATAACGGAACTCAAGCAAAGGCATTTGGTGCTACAAATATGAAAAGACATTTAGGATTACATCCCACAGCAAATTACACTTACTCTCAATGACTTTCATTACATAAGAGGAAAGACTGTTCATTTGACACATTTTTCACTTCTTTTTGATTGCTTGCTCAGAGTACTACAATACAGTAATGCCTCCTCGATCGCAGGGGTTGCGTTCCAGAACCCCCCGCGAAAGGTGAAAATCCGTGAAGTAAAATCCATATGTTTATACGGTTATTTTTATATATTTTAAGCCCTTATAAACTCTCCCACACTATTATAAACATTTCCCACACAATTATACAGCATAAACCCTTTGTATTCTCTTAGATATTAGGTAAGATTCTTTGAAATTATGTATGTAAACACACTGTTTATATACAGTAAAATCTAAATATTATTTTGAAGATATCGAGCGTCTCCGATATCACATATGTTACAGCCATTATGAGGCAACCAGCAATAAATACGTACAATGCAAGAAAAATTGTATACAGTAAAATGTGTGTACAGTGACACTAAACTATGTACATGTAATAAGTACTGTACGTAGAAAATTAATTATGGTTACTCACCAACAATGACACGACAACTTGTCCGATAACGAGGAGTTTAATTTTACTGCACAACAAAGGAGAGCGTTACAGCTCTTCTAAAGGAACCTCCTCAGGCGATTGTGTAGCACCGCCGTTCTTCTTCTGGCAGTCTTCAATCCAAATCCCTAAACAGATTCCATCCAGACTACTGCCTTATTACATCCACTTACAACTCGTTTTGCGCCCTGGTTAAAGGACACTACGGCCGTAGATCTTATATTCTTTTCCTCCTTTTTAAATAAAAAGAATCGTGGACTCATTGATGCCGTAATGGCGTCCTGCAGCGGTGTAGCTGTTCCCTTCCTTCAACATATCCAAAACTTTTACCTTTTCGGCAATTGTTAGCATCATCCGTTGGCACTTGGGCATGGCCCCTTAGTAGCAGGAGCACGTTGATGCTGAATGAGCGAGACGAGACTTCCTGGTTAACGCAACGGAATCGAATTCGGCGCTCCGTCGCTGATCCAATCAGCACACAGGAACTTAATTGCGTGCTCTGATTGGGTAGCTTCTCAGCCATCCGCCAATAGCGTCCCTTGTATGAAATCAACTGGGCAAACCAACTGAGGAAGCAGGTACCAGAAGTAAAAAGATCCATTGTCCGCAGAAACCCGCGAAGCAGTGAAAAATCCGCGTTATATATTTAAATATGCTTACATATAAAAACCGCGATAGAGTGAAGCCGCGAAAGTCGAAGGGATTACTGTATTAATAAAATTCATTAGACATCACTATATTTTGCTAGTAATAATAATTTGTTTTCACTTGAATACAAGTTACAAGAATTGACATATTAGAAATCTAGTGAAGGAACAAGTAAGAGAAATGATGCTGAATATTTTAAATAAAATGATGTAAAACATCAGGTGAGTAGGCAAAGTTGACATGCATAAGCATCTGAGGTTATTTTACATTGAAATAAGCACAGGATTGTTATATATTTTCACATATGTGACGTTTGTAACAGGATGTGAATACATGTATAAAGAATCTATTAAAATATAAAACTTTGCAAATCCATCCATCGCCAAACCTACTTATGCCAAGCAGGGTTGTGGTGAAGCTGGAGCCTATCCCAGCAAACATCAAGTGCAAGGCAGAAACAATCCCTGGACAGGGCACCAGTACATCACAGGATGAATGAACACAGACACACACACATGGGCTTGACTTAGTGATAACAATTTACCAAACCTGCATTTTTTTGGACTCTGGGAGTAAAGCCACAGGGAGAACATACAAACTCCATGCAGGGGTCACTGTATAACTGCACTGCCCACACTTGTACTTTGTTGAAAATATTTAAATTACTATTAACTTAGTGTAACCTGTAAGGAATTACTACTGTGATCTGAGGATTTATGCCGAAATCAGGAAAAGCTTTTAATTTTTTTGTGTTAGTGAATGGCTTACTGAACTCAATTCTGGTAGTATATGTTTGTTTAAGCAGTTGTTTTTCATTTGATGGTCCACAGTGATTACAAGAAAGGACAATTATAAAATGGACTGCAGGATGGAATCACATTCAGTTCACTTCAAGTAAATGAAGTATTCTGCAAGTCTTTTCAAAATAACCATCTTGCACTTCAGTATTCAACTGCTATTTAAGAAGTGTTTTACACTGTGGAAAGATTTATAAACAACTGCTCAATAAACTAAATTATACCACCTCAATCCTTATAAGTTAGGCTTGAGAAAACCATGTGACACAAAGACACAGAACCAATACACAAGTGATAACACTTCAGACTGAAATGCTGTAAATTAGCAGGTAAAGCAAGCTGACATATTATTACTATTTCAAATTTACTATTTACAATGACAAAACTTACTGTATATGGGTGTTTTGCATTAGATTATAATTACTGGTGCTTTAAACTATATTACTTAAAAAGTACTTGATTTATGCATTATTATTCAGGATATCAAGGAGGTTCAAAGGGGCTAAAGTAGGAAAAGCCACTTATACAGAAAAATTCTCCAATGTTTGACTATATACTTTAGATGTCTCTGAATTTATAGCAGGTATTCAAGCTTTAGGAATAGTTCATCCTCTTCAAAATTGCAGCCAAAAGCTCTAAATAACACACGAATGTTTCTTTAACTTCACTTATTTATCTAAGAAACTTGTCAGAAGGAAGTGGCTATACAAAAATAAGGTAAATCTGCATGCTCATTGGTTAATATATAAAGCAAAGAGGGTGGGGGAAGAATACAACAGATCTAACCGGTTTTTGACTTTTGCCACAACAAAGGCTCTATATTTGGTCACTATTTAAGGAGTGGATGTAGAAGTGGTGCACTCCTACAAGTGCTTGGTGTTCCACATCAGTGACAGGTTGGAGTGGTCTCATAACACAAAGGAACTATATAAGAAAGGGCAGAGCAGGCTCTTTCTTCTTGGGAATCTATGCTCCTTTAATATGGGTAAAGACATCCTTCACATCTTCTACAACTACACCTCTGTGTTGGACAAAGTGATTTTCTACACTATGGTGTGCTGGGCCGGTAATATCACTTCAAGGGAGGCCCACCGAATCCACAAGCTAATAAAAGAGGTAGGTCCAGTTATGGGACTCACTTTGGACCCCCTGGAGGTAGTAGCGAAAGAGAGAATTAAGCAAAACTGAGTGCCATTTTAAACAATGCTGCACATCCTCTCCTGACACACTAACACTGACTACCTTCAGCCAATTAATTATTCAGAAGAGGTGTGTGAAGAAATGCTACTAGGACTCCTTTACACAAACAGCAATATGTCTGCAATATGTGACTGCCAAGTCAGACATTTTTCTTTTAAAATTTCTTCCTTTCTGGTCGTTTTTGTGATTAGACCATGATCTGTGTGCGTGTATATATATTTATCTATTTATTTATTTTTCTTTCTTTTTTGGCCACCGGAGGATGTGCCACTCCTCTGGCAAGCTTTGTCCTCCTCCACCTGACTCTGGCTCTCTGAGTAAAGCGAGGCAGCTCCTTTTAGACTGGTCCTAGGAGTGTTCCATGTGGCTCTTTGATCAGACCTGGAATCACTCCCAGGTGTATTGAAAGGTCATTGTAGGGCTCTGCTTCTCTCCCTGGCAGCCCCCATGAAACCCAACAGGGCTATCCCAAACTCCAACTCCCATGAAATCAACGGAAATCCGTGGAACCAGAGCAACCCAGACAGGCTGCCCTTTAGGGGAAGCAGTGTCCTATGCATGTCTGCTCCCCCGATTCTTCCAGTATATCGGCCTCCCGGCCAGGCAAGGACCAAAACTGTCCATTACTATTATATATATTGTGGGGAACAGCCTGGACACAGACAGGTAGACATGATGGTTTCACCACATACACGTTTATTTACAATATTTACAGTAATATGGTGCACAATACCCAGTGCCGCAGCACCAATCACTCCTTCAGTCCTGGCCACACAACGCAATGCCTTCACAGTCTCTGGTCCGCCTCCACTCCACTTCCATCTGACTCTTGCCCTTGAATGGAGGGAGGCGGCCCCTTTTATACACCCCCGGATAGGCTCCAGGTGCTTCCCGACAATCTTCCGTTGACACTCCGCTGTGTGGCAGAAGTGTCGGCTGTGCAACCGGAAGGACTCCGGGTGTCCCTGCTCCTCTTCCCCCCAGCACTTCCGGGTGTGGCGGACGTGCTGAGGTCCAGGGCTCTCAAGGCATTGGGGCGCCACCTGGCAGTGGCCACGGGCCCCTACAGGGTTGAGCTTCCCAGCTCTGTACCCGTGGCCCCCAAAGCAACCAGGGCGGTCG
>NC_041397.2:265713087-265715587 GCF_900747795.2 Erpetoichthys calabaricus | reverse complement strand
CGTTGCTATCTTTTGTAAAGCTGATTCCTGAAAAGACATGCTGCACAGTGCTTCGCATACTTAAAAGCTTGAAGGGCACGTATTGATTTTTGACTGAAAAACAAACTCTGTCTCTGTCTCTCTCTCTTCCTGCTCCTGACGGAGGGGATGTGAGCTGCCGCCTTCAACAGCTTTGTGCCGCGGTGCTTCGCATACCTAAAAGCCAAACAGCACCACTGATTTGTTTGCTAGAGATTGTTTTCTCTATCTATGTGACATTCTGTGCCCCTGACACACACACCTTTGAAGAGGAAGATATGTTTGCACTCTTTTAATTGTGAGACTGAACTGTCATCTCTGTCTTGTCATGGAGCACAGTTTAAATTTCTGAAAAAGAAACAAATGTTTGTTTGCAGTGTTTGAATAACGTTCCTGTCTCTCTACAACCTCCTGTGTTTCTGCGCAAATCTGTGACCCAAGCATGACAATCTAAAAATAACCATATAAACATATGGTTTCTACTTCGTGGATTTTCTTATTTCGCGGGTGGCTCTGGAACGCAACCCCCGCGATGGAGGAGGGATTACTGTATAAGCCGGACTTATGTATAAGCCGATATTCTATTTTTTCATTTTCACAACTTTTTTCCTTAGATAAGCCGCGGCTTATAGACAAGAACTTAGGATATATATATATATATATATATATATATATATATATATATATATATATATATATATATTTATATATACACAGTGGTGTGAAAAAGTATTTGCCCCCTTCCTGATTTCTTATTCTTTTGCATGTTTGTCACACAAAATGTTTCTGATCATCAAACACATTTAACCATTAGTCAAATATAACACAAGTAAACACAAAATGCAGTTTTTAAATGATGGTTTTTATTATTTAGGGAGAAAAAAAATCCAAACCTACATGGCCCTGTGTGAAAAAGTAATTGCCCCCTTGTTAAAAAATAACCTAACTGTGGTGTATCACACCTGAGTTCAATTTCCGTAGCCACCCCCAGGCCTGATTACTGCCACACCTGTTTCAATCAAGAAATCACTTAAATAGGAGCTGCCTGACACAGAGAAGTAGACCAAAAGCACCTCAAAAGCTAGACATCATGCCAAGATCCAAAGAAATTCAGGAACAAATGAGAACAGAAGTAATTGAGATCTATCAGTCTGGTAAAGGTTATAAAGCCATTTCTAAAGCTTTGGGACTCCAGCGAACCACAGTGAGAGCCATTATCCACAAATGGCAAAAACATGGAACAGTGGTGAACCTTCCCAGGAGTGGCCGGCCGACCAAAATTACCCCAAGAGCGCAGAGACGACTCATCCGAGAGGTCACAAAAGACCCCAGGACAACGTCTAAAGAACTGCAGGCCTCACTTGCCTCAATTAAGGTCAGTGTTCACAACTCCACCATAAGAAAGAGACTGGGCAAAAACGGCCTGCATGGCAGATTTCCAAGACGCAAACCACTGTTAAGGAAAAAGAACATTAGGGCTCGTCTCAATTTTGCTAAGAAACATCTCAATGATTGCCAAGACTTTTGGGAAAATACCTTGTGGACTGATGAGTCAAAAGTTGAACTTTTTGGAAGGCAAATGTCCCGTTACATCTGGCGTAAAAGGAACACAGCATTTCAGAAAAAGAACATCATACCAACAGTAAAATATGGTGGTGGTAGTGTGATGGTCTGGGGTTGTTTTGCTGCTTCAGGACCTGGAAGGCTTGCTGTGATAGATGGAACCATGAATTCTACTGTGTACCAAAAAATCCTGAAGGAGAATGTCTGGCCATCTGTTCGTCAACTCAAGCTGAAGCGATCTTGGGTGCTGCAACAGGACAATGACCCAAAACACACCAGCAAATCCACCTCTGAATGGCTGAAGAAAAACAAAATGAAGACTTTGGAGTGGCCTAGTCAAAGTCCTGACCTGAATCCAATTGAGATGCTATGGCATGACCTTAAAAAGGCGGTTCATGCTAGAAAACCCTCAAATAAAGCTGAATTACAACAATTTTGCAAAGATGAGTGGGCCAAAATTCCTCCAGAGCGCTGTCTATTTATCTAAAAGACTCATTGCAAGTTATCGCAAACGCTTGATTGCAGTTATTGCTGCCAAGGGTGGCCCAACCAGTTATTAGGTTCAGGGGGCAATTACTTTTTCACACAGGGCCATGTAGGTTTGGATTTTTTTTTCTCCCTAAATAATAAAAACCACCATTTACAAACTGCATTTTGTGTTTACTTGTGTTATATTTGACTAATGGTTAAATGTGTTTGATGATCAGAAACATTTTGTGTGACAAACATGCAAAAGAATAAGAAATCAGGAAGGGGGCAAATAGTTTTTCACACCACTGTATATATATATATATATATATATATATATATATATATATATATATATACATATATACATATATATATATATATATATATATATATATATATATATATATATACATATGTACATATATATACACAAATATATACATATGCA
>NC_041397.2:265303087-265333087 GCF_900747795.2 Erpetoichthys calabaricus | reverse complement strand
TAATGTCATGGGAAAACGCGCTTTTGTCAGAAGGCAGAAGTAAGTAAAGTCAATAAGTAACACCGAAGATGCAGAATGATTCAGTCACAAACGATAGTAATCATTTTGTACAAGTTCAGTGCTAACTAGGATCTGTCATGCGGGCCGCACAGATTTCTGTTGCGGGCCGCATGCGGCCCGGTGGCCACGTGTTTGACATGCCTGCTTTAACTGCTCTATAAATTCTATTATTATAACAAAGTTTACATTGATATTAAAAAGTCCATACTTAAATACAAACCTTGTTCAAGTACAGGTTCTTTCTCACGTGTATGTAGTACAATGGAATTTGTATTTGCAAGTCTTTTGAGGATAGTGACAGCGATATAACACCAACAAAAGACAACAACATAATACAAAAGCATACATGGAATATGTGGTCATATGGTGCCACAGACTCCCCATTGCTTTATTGATCCAGATTTGAACCCCAGCACAATCACCATGTTTTTTGTCAGGGCACACTGCTTTTCTCCCACAAACCCAAGCTGCATGTTTTAGGCTGACCATTGACTCTAAACTGTCTGGGTGCGAATGAGTGTTTGTATGTGCCCTGCATTGCATAGACTTGCAACATTTGACAGTGTTACGTTTTATATTTCTAGCTATCCTTATATTAACATTTTAATTCCTAATTAAATTGTTATTACTGTATGAGTTTAATCCAAGGCCACAATTGCCCACAATGGGGTCAGCAGCAACTCCCCTAAGACACTGAATTGTTTGCCATATAAGCATTTCAGTACTTCAGCATCCCGACACTGTGATGTGCCAAGCAGAAATAAAGTTCAGAATATAAGAAGTAAAGAGCTCTGCTCGGTTAGCTGTCATGAGAACAGGCAAAATTCTGAAAAGAATAATAAAGAGTGCCGAATGGTGGCCCAGTGGTTAGCACAGATGCCTCACAGCTCCACATACTAGGCTTGAGTCTCACATCTGCTCCCTGTCTGTGTTGAGTTTGCAGATTCTCCCCATCTCTCATTATAAGGTGACTGTCAAATGTCTGAGAATGAGTAAGTCGGTGTCAGTTTGCCCTGTAATAAACTAATGCCCATCCATGGTTGGCTCTCACCTTGTGCCCAGTGCTGCCATGATATCCTCTGACGTCTCTGAACTGGAACTAGATGAGCAGGCTGGCAGATTGATGGATGGTTTGCCTTTTTGCAGCATTGCTTTGTCGGCCTCAATCTAATATTCAGTTGCAAAATGGTTATGATCAATAATATGAATAATTATCCATCCATCCATTTTCCAACCCGCTGAATCTGAACACAGCCAATCCCAGCCAACACAGGGCACAAGGCAGGAACCAATCCCAGGCAGGGTGCCAACCCACCGCAGGACACACACAAACACACCCACACACCAAGCACACACTAGGGCCAATTTTAGAATTGCCAATCCACCTAACCTGCATGTCTTTGGACTGTGGGAGGAAACCGGAGCACCCGGAGGAAACCCACGCAGACACGGGGAGAACATGCAAAGTCCACGCAGGGAGGACCTGGGAAGCGAACCCAGGTCCCCAGATCTCCCAACTGCGAGGCAGCAGCGCTACTCACTGCGCCACCGTGCCGCCCATGAATAATTATTCAATGTTAAAATGAAATGTGAACTTCAATATCAAATGAAACATAGGCAACACTTTAGTTTAGTCACTGCAAAAATGCATCTATTACTCATTTAGTCTTAAGTAACAAGACTTTACCAACCGCTTCTTTTGGTCTTCATAACAGTTATAAAACATCAGTAGATACGTTATTCATCTCTGGGCAGTATGGCATATTGACATGATGGAAAAATGACTTGTTAATATAAAGGACTAGCTGTACCCCGTGGCTGTGCCCACATAGTAATGAAACAGGACAAACTTTAAAAATCAATAGACGTTGGTACTATATCTGATCGTGTTCAGCTCTGACGGGAGAGCGTTCCACGTGTGGGAAGAAAAGCACATGGCCGTGATATCTCTGGCAATCAGCAGCTACGCTCTAAAACACATTGAGCTCTGATCTCTCTCTCAAAAACGTCAAACATTACTCCTTAACAATCTGTAGATGATGATGTCTGTTGAACAAACTGGTATCGCTAGCTAAGTGGAGGCAAGGTGCACTCCAACACATGGCGAGACGTAGACTAACTCGAACAGAGGCTAGCGAGTGAATGAGGAAGGCCCCGCCCCCCTGCTCTCAGCCCACAGCCATACTCTTGGATTTTCATAAATACATCGGTACTGCAAGCGAACTATGGTACTTAGCGCAATGAGAGAAGTCACAAAATCAACTGGAAAGTTCAAGCTAATTGTAGAAAACAACCCGATCTAAATCTATTAAGTAATTCTCTCTTGAAAAACGGACAGACATACGGACAGAATGTGCTTGGACCACGAAATTTTTAAAACCGTTTCTTAGCGAGCACCTATGGGCCAAGGATAACCTACATTCCAAATGTCAAGTCCCAAGTCCTCCTGGTTCGGGAGATTTCAGTGGTCTGTTGTATTTGGCTTTTATATATATAGATTCACAGGTCTTATACTAAATATATAACATCAAGAGAGATGTGTCTCAGTTACGCCACCTCGGAGCACTCACCCTAAAGTGATGTTTTGTCAGTAAGTCACATTACAGAGATGAATAAACACTTTACTGATGCTTTGTAAGTGTTATGAAGACCCAAAGAAGAGTTTGTTAAAGTCTTGTTACATAATAGTAAAAGAGCAATAGATGCATTTTAGCCGTATCTAAACTAAAGTGAAACGTGAATTCAATTTGAGATCTTCTTAGGTTTTTCTTGTTTGATGACGTTTTAAATGAATAGGAAGTGGTAACTGGAGCAGATACACATTCATTTCTGGTAAATGGCACTTTCTTTGTTAATTACAGGCGCCAGCATTTGTAAAGCTCTTCTGAAAACACTAAGAAATCTGATCAGACCTGATTACTGTATTCCATCCATCCATCCATCCATTTTCCAACCCACTATATCCTAACTACAGGGTCACAGGGGTCTGCTGGAGCCAATCCCAGCCAACACAGGGCGCAATGTAGGAAACAAACCCTGGGCAGGGTGCCAGCCTACCGCAGGGCACACACACACACACTCACACACCACGGCCAATTTATACTCGCCAATGCACCTAACCTGAAAATCTTTGGACTGCATGAGGAAACCGGAGCACTCGGAGGAAACCCACGCAGACACGGGGAGAACATGCAAACTCCACGCAGGGAGGACCCAGGAAGCGAACTCAGGTCTCCTTACTGCAAGGCAGCAGCGCTACCCACTGCGCCACCCATATCCAAATGTGATGCCTCATATTTTGTGTGATAATAGGGACTATTTCTGTAGTAAAACATTTAGATAATTAGTAAGAAATCCAGTTTCATGTGTATACTCTTAATTTCTTTAAAATAAATACCCGTTACTGGGTTGTCGGAGTCGGGGTCTATCCCAGCAGCATAGAGTATAATGAATCAGACTGAGA
Organism: Erpetoichthys calabaricus; assembly: GCF_900747795.2. Classification (NCBI taxonomy): domain Eukaryota; kingdom Metazoa; phylum Chordata; class Cladistia; order Polypteriformes; family Polypteridae; genus Erpetoichthys; species Erpetoichthys calabaricus. Next base: position 265,329,564 of record NC_041397.2, on the reverse strand, counting down.
TGGGGTGCCAGTCCATCACTGTAAATTCACTCACACCAAGCCTATTTAAAATCACCAGTAGGTTTGGCTCGCACATCCTTGGGTGTGACGGGTCACGTCATGGGTTTAGGTTAGCCTTAAAAACATTTATTTATAACCTTACTTTCCATCATGTGAATAGGTATAAGGCACACACCTTTGTCATATTAGGGAGTGCAAGACAAGCCCAAGTAAAAAAAAAAAGATGGTGCAGATGCACAAAGTCGCACTTCGAGTGGAGTGACATTTGAAGTATCCACGGGTTCTGGAGAACTACAGCACCACGAATACCTCTAAGAAAAATTGTGCTGCCATCCCAGTGTATGTCCATGGCTGGAAACCAAGAAAAGCAGCTTAGTGAAGCTGTCTAAGTTACTGAGATTGTCTGTGAATAAAGTATAGGAGTAAAACCTCGGAAAGGGTGTTGAAACTCATCTACATGTGAGTTTGTAGTCCGTTATGTACAGAGTTCCTGCCAATTTAAGCGTAGAGCGTAGCCAACATCACAATGAACTTCCTAATTGGAGGAGCAGGATAAGTGTCAACAGGGATTGCAAAATCCACAGCCATATAAAAAGGAACTGCAGACATTAGAGGTCGTCTTTGGTAAGGTCAGAGGTCAGCTTGTGGCATATAACCTTCTGACATTTGTAGAGCAGTGAAAGTTGTGTTGAAATGGTGGAATGTTGTCCTAGTGAAAGGCTGCAAGATTTCATCCTGGAGGGCCACGGTGGCTGCAGCTTTTTGTTTTAAGTAATTTTTTAGTTAGAACCTATTTATTTACTACTAAAACAGTATATATTTTGGGTTTAGTTTTAGTTAACATGTTTGTTGCAATTCAGAAGTCTTATTTTCCTATTATAGTTTTAAACATCTGCATTATTGTTGCCTGTTTTCCTGACTAGCCGTCGAAGGGTGGATCTAGTATTGGGGTGTCCTGGGTACAAGCCCGGGGCCTGTTATGACAAGGGACCTTTTTAGCAGTTGGTGAAACGATTGTAAATTCGTGAGTCACAATGGCCAAAGGACCCCTCAGCCCCTTAATGAAGTGATCAAGCCTTGTGACAAAATCAATAGTGAGAAATACTACGCAGCATTTAACGACTCTGTGTCCGTGTGCTGCATTCTTAAAAGTATGATTATTTCTCTGTTAAGGAGTGAAGTCACCCAGGGGTCTGTGGGGGTCTTAATCTGGCCTTGTAGCCATCAGTTAATAATGAGGTGCAAATGACAAAGGAGCCACCCTCTAACTCTAGCTAGTCTGGTTCCATTTACACTGGTGAATGTGCATCACGAGATGTAAATCTATTGCAAATCACAGAATACAAACAACAAAAGTTTCATGATCTGCTAGGCCTGGCCTCTAATTACAAAATCCTGTACCAAATATGTCCCTCCATGGCCAAAATTGTGTACCCCTGTCCTATAGTGTAGTGATGGGACTGACTGTGGGTAGCTCACCGTTTATGTATTTGTGTGTTGTTTTGATTTTTTAACTCTTATCCTTGAAGGAAGAAGGAAAATATTTGCTTTTTTTCTAAAAATATCTTACTTTGAAAATTATTTCTTTTAGTGCATGTCTTTGATTGCAAGATATTGCGTTTTTTTTAGTTTATATCCCTTGTTAATAAAAGATCAGTTTCTTTTGCACCATCTGCAATTTTGGGTCTCTCTCTCTATTCTCTCTCCCACTGGCATGGTTGGTTACGACTACAGATGCCCAGAGATTGCAAATGTGCAAGGGTTCAAGGACACAGGGCATCATATTGGTATATGGGAGGAAATCTGTGTATTCAAAGAAAAACTGCACAGCAAGACCATAAGCAGACAAATAGTTTAGCACAGATCCCTGGAGGCAGTCAAGCCAATCATGACAGCAATGTGTGCCACCCTAAGTAAATGAAAAGCATTTTTTAAATAATGCCATCACCCTGCTCAGTCACTTTAAGCTTTTAATGATAGCTATTTAAAGTGCAATCACAATAAAAGAATAGTCACACAAAACCAGCCAGACTGGGGTAACCAAAGCGTTCAAAGGAGTAATCACAAATAAGAACCATTCAATGGTGTGACTTGGTTCACCAACACTTCACCAAAGACATGGCTAACACTTTGGGGGGTCCTTTAAAGTTTACTATATCAAGTAAAGTCGATAATGGGCTCACATAATTCTTTCAACAAATCTTCTTTTAGAATCTTTTCAGGTGCTGCACACTTGCCCTGTAAGGAAGAGCAAACAAGTTTAAATACACACCCTTCTAATGTTAACATTTTGGATATAAAGAATCCTTATTGAAAAAGCTTAAGTCCAAGGATAAAGGGTTTTAAATAAAGTAAATATATTCAGATTGTTAAGGCTATTTTGGAGTGATATAAAAATGTGTTAAACTAATCACATACTGATGTCACATCGAATTTTTACACTTCTGCCCGATTGTTTATTCAGCATTTATTACAACCGTCTTTATAAAGTAAAGGCAATCTGAAAATGACACAGTGTAACAAAAGGCACTCTATTGGCGCCTGATCCAACACAGACAGACACGGGGGGGCACACTGATAAAACAAATAAATGTTTTATTTCTATTACTTCACCTGTGGGCAATGCCTTCCCCGTCCCCACAGGCACAACACAGTCCCATCAACACAGCACCAAACTTAATTTTGTTTCTTTTCTTCCTTCTCCACCACTCCTCTCCATCAAGCTTTGTCTCCCCCCTCCCGACTCTGGCTCCCGAGTGGTGGCTGCTGGCTCCTTTTATACAGCACCCAGAAGTGCTCCAGGTGCTTGATTGCCAATTTCCGGTTGCACTTCCGGGTGTGGCGAAAACACTGCCCATAAGGGCTCAGCAGCTCCTGCTGCAGCACCCCGTGGTGGTGCCTGAGGATCCCAACAGGGCTGCACCAAACTCCAACTCCCATGAAGCCCTGCGGGTGTCCGAGGCACTGTTGCAACCCAGGGGGGTTGCCATCTAGCGTCCCGGGGAAGGTATTGGGTAGCCCATGCTTGCTCCCCCGGAACATATAGTTGACATAACATAACAATAATGTCAATGGATAGAAGCTGACACAATACAACACGTTCATGATGGCTTACTGTATATAGGTAGTTCGAACACACAGTGCAACGCTCTGCTGTTAGTCTAGTTGAAACCAAATGAATATGGACACTCCTCTGAAGGATTTCTCCATTGTTGAACAACACACCATAATGAGATTTCTTTGGTCAAAGAGAGTGAAATCTGACAAAATTCACCAAAGGATGTTGGCTCGTGCAGATCAGTAAGCTGTCTGGGTACCCATATTGCGCAGCCTTTACCGTACCCTCAAGTCCTCATGCACAATGGCATCCATAGCTGATATCTAAATGTGCAGCAACTATGAACAACATAATCTGTTGGTCTTCTCTGACGGAGGCATTCACCATGTCAATATGGGCATGTATGCACGATGTTGATGGTCGACCAGCTTGAGCTTCAACGGTTACACATTTCTTTCCATTCAGAAGCTTTTCATTGAGTCATGCTGTTTTCACTTCCATACTGAGCCAACATCCTACTGTGGTCCTACAGGTTTTACTCTGTCTCCCCAATGAAATCTTACTGTGGAGCATGCTTGAACTACCCATAAGCCATTGCAAACATGTTGTATTGAGTTAGCTTTTATCCATTGCATTTACCATGTCATTTTTTAAATTGTCTTTACTTTTGATTTACACTCATATTCATTTTTCATTTGAACTAACTTTGCTTTGTGTTTGTCTCCTCCATGTAGCATGATTGTCATCATTTTCATTCTTGCTGGACTCATTATCCTCCTTTTGGCTATAGGGCTATCAGGTAAGTTTTATGACCTCTGCACAAATGTCAAAGATGATACAAAACGGGTTTAAAAATTGGCACTTTTGACTTTTTTGGAAAGATGTAAAATATGAAATTTGTAAGGTGTGTACAGTATTTCTAAGTGCTTCAACTACTATAAGGTTCTTCTTGTGTAGCTGTAACTTTCTGAAAGAGAGAAAAAAGTCAAGAACTGTTTGGCCTGAAAAGTTGGATCTTTCAAACACCATGTTGTTATGGCAAGCCAAGTTAGACCTCCGGACACAAAAAGCAGCTAGTTAGATCAATGGACGTTGTTATGTAACGGGAATGTAATTCAGTCAGGAAAACCGCACTCAGGAGACGCGTCTGGCACTGGGTGCTTTTCCTTCTTGCAATTAGGATGTTGGAGACACGGAGTCTGTAATTCCTAATGAATTCTACTTTTTCTTTATTGTTTTCTTTATTATTCAGCAAAAAAGCTGATGACACACCTTAAAAATGGCCTGTTTTAGTGAATGACTTTTAGGTACAGAAAGTGGGATTTAATTGGCTTTGCCAAGCAATAGCAGACAGAGTTGACAAGTGAGGGAAAACCATGAACTTTAGGATTACCGCCAGTGAGCTCCTTTGGATTCACCCCTTTTAACTCGGATCATCTCTGTAGCCATTTTAATTGCTGAAATTAATAATAAAAGTAAGAAATGTGATCAAAAGCAATGATTCCTGTATGCACAGAGCACAAATTAGGTGTTTGGGGATTTATTGGACTTTCCATATTAGAGATGTGATAATTGGATTTTTATCAATGCACCGTTGAAAGCATCCTGACAGCTGCTATTACTCAGCGGTGAGATCTCCACAGCACAAATACACACTTCATTGTTGTGCTGTCTTCTTACAAAATCAAAAAGCTGACAGAGCATTATTTGGTTAAAATGTAACATCTTTGTTGTCACGTTTATTTTTGCCCTTTCACACACTGTTCTGCACAATACACTGTGCTTCTTGCACCAATCACCTTTATACCGGGCCTTTCTCTCACTGTTCGTGGGCCACCTTTTCCTCTCTCCACGGGAGCTTCGTCCTGCCCCCACTCCCAACTCCAGCTCACTGATTGGAGGGAGGCGGCCCCTTTTATTCTCACCCAGATGAGCTCCAGGTGCTCTGCCTGACGTCACTTCCTAGTGTGGTGGAAGTGTCAGGAGAGCACCCGGAAGCACTCCGGGTGTCCCTGGAAGGATCGTCGTCCAGGAGTGTGGCGGAAGTAGATGTGTCCCGGGCTCCATGAGGCTCGGGGTGCCCCCTGGCAGTGGACATGGGCCCCAACGGGCTTGAGCCTCTCTGCTCCCTGTTTAAAATATCGACTATGTGTTCATCGTCTGTAAGGTCATCAGTTTACTTCTGACCCCACATGTAATGACTTAGGTACTTTATGCCTGTCGTTTTGTTTTTTCTCCTAACAAGAACACCATTGTGTGAAATGAGTGTTATAAGTGGCTGGATATTTGGTGAATGTCATGGTCATGATTTTGTTACTATGTCTTTCATTTTATTATGGGAATATTTTATTGTGTATAACATTTTAGATAGATAGATAGATAGATACTTTATTAATCCCATTTTGTGTTACAGTTCTGTTTTTCTTGCTTTAATTGTGGTTGCCTTCATTTTGTGTTTTCCCCAAAGGCAGCAGCTGTTTTTGTTGTTAGCAGTGGTGCAGCATAGCAGTCACAAATTGGCGATGCACACCCAAGACCATTTAAAGATGTCGGTACACTACTAGCACAGTTCAGTTTTTGGGATTCTTTACTAAAGACCAAATTTTATACGTGTATATTTTATTTTATTTTTATTTTTTGCATTTATATAGCGCTTTTCTTACTACTCAAAGCGCTCAGCAATTGCAGGTTAAGGGCCTTGCTGAAGGGCCCAACAGAGCAGAGTCCCTTTTGGCATTTACGGGATTCGAACCGGCAACCTTCTGATTGCCAGTGCAGATCCCTAGCCTCAGAGCCACCACTCCGTATAGTTATTTAGGGAAAGACTTTTAAGGTAGGTAGGACTTCTGACTTTGACCTCTCTCTACTTGATTTAGACTTGTGAGTGTTTCAGACTAAGTGCTCTTTTCTTTTTGATACCTTTATTCTCGAGCCCTTTAGGTCAAGCATTTTCATTTGCTCACAACAGTCAGAGGCTGAATATGCTAATCAAAACACAAAACCTAAGGACAAAAAGGGTGAATTGAGTAGGTGAAGTATCGGAATAGGACTAAGCAAGAAGCACAAGTGTGACTGCTTAATTTAGGAACCTGACATTAACCAAACTTAATTTTAGCAGGGAGTGTCTTGTAAATTACTGCAACTGTTTGCCCTTAAATAAGATGGTATTTTGACATGTAAGCAATTGGCAAATGCATATCTCTAATATTGCTGACCAATGACGCAAAACATGTATAACACCAATACTAGATGACTTAATCAAACACATGACAAAATGATCTAAAAATTAAAGAAATGTCAATACAGTTAATAAAGAAACATTACCAAAAACATTCCCAAATCATTTTAAACACCAGCTGTTATGGACTCCAGGCCTATTGTTTTTGGTACAGTTAAGTTCAGTACTTATCTCCATACTGTCCAAAACCATTTAACCTACAGTATGTCCACTGCTGCTGCTGTAGATATTGTATAATTTAACTGGAATTTCTGCAGAAATCAGGTAATTCATTGACTTATTAAATACCAATTTTCCAAATTCCAATTTGAAGGAATCATTTGCAATAACCTTAATAATTTTAATCTCTATTACTGCATGTATCTTCTTATAAAGCTCAGTGTGGCTGTGTTTTTGTTCTTATACTATTCCACAGCCTTGATTCATGTTCAACAAACATTTGCACACTTATCCCACTTTGTCAGGAAGAGACACTTTGGAACCCAAAATTTAAACTTCCGCATATCTTAATTATTCTAAACATAGAAAAACGGTATTTGTGCGCTGCTGTGCTACGTGGCAAGGCAAGTGCTATCTTACAGAGTCTGAACAAGACATGAAATACTTCCTTATATGGCTCCCATAAATACATGGAGACTAAGTAAATCATTTGGTGTGTTTCGGCCAGTTCTCTGTGATCTCAGAAGTGTTCTTTTCAGTTGAGGAGCCTCATATTAATAATAATAATAATACTAATAATCTATCTAATTAATAAAAGGCAAAGCCTTCACTGACTCACTGACTGACTGACTGACTGACTCATCACTAATTCTCCAACTTCCCGTGTAGGTGGAAGGCTGAAATTTGGCAGGCTCATTCCTTACAGCTTACTTACAAAAGTTAGGCAGGTTTCATTTCGAAATTCTACGTGTAATGGTCATAACTGGAACCTGTTTTTTGTCCATATACTCTAATGGAGGAGGCGGAGTCACGTATCACGTCATCACACATCCTACGTAATCACTTGAACTAAAAACAAGGAAGAGACTTACAGCACGAGTCAAACGCGGGAACGAAGGTAAATGACGTTAATTTTTGAGTGTCTTTTAATACTGTGTAAGCATACATATTAAAACGTGCAATTAAACGTGTGCATTTACGGGGTGATTTCTCAGGCTTAAAAGCTCGCCTTTTATTAAAAACGTAAATGCTAACTGTTTTCATTCTGAAGGGCACAAACCACGTTGGATTTTGTAATGATTGTTGATTAGTAAGGTCTATTAAGGGATACTTACAGAATGATTAGTAATGCCTGTGAATGCCAATGCAAGTAGGAGAATGGGCGTGAACTAAAGAACGATTAGTAACTTGTACAGTAAATGTCTCTAAAGTCTGTCTATTAAAAAGTTATTATATCTTTCAATCCTGTGTATTGATTAAACTACGAACCTAACAAGATCACTACATGGTGTCAGAAGTGGCGGATTGGAAGAGGAATGTGAAGAAGAGGTTTAGCTTTTGAATGAGTCGCGTGTCTGTGAGTAACCCGAAAAGGTGATGAGAAAGCGCTAAGACGTTCTAGCAAAAGAGAAAAAAAAATATGTTAGGATTACAGCCCCCACCAAATCTCCAGTTAAAGGGAAATGTAGCTGAAAATTGGAAAAGATTTAAACAGAGATTCGAGTTGTATCTTGCTGCGATTGAAGCAGATAGGAAAAGTGAAAAAATGAAAGCGTCTATGCTTCTACATGTAATTGGCGAAAAGGCGCTAGAGGTGTATAACAATTTTCAGTTTGAAGAAGATGGAGACAATATGAAATTGAACAAAATAGTTGAAAAATTCGAAACGTATTGCAACCCAAAGCGCAATGTGACGTTTGAGCGGCACAAGTTTTTTTACATGTTTCCAGAAAAGCGGAGAAACAATAGACCAGTATGTGACGGAATTGCGTAATAGGAGCTGTTCTAAGAAGAAACCGTCAAGACATCAAAGGACCAATAACCTCTAATCAGAACACTAACACCAGCGAAACAAATATTAACGACTAGCAAAATACCCGCGCTTCGCAGCGGAGAAGTAGTGTGTTAAAGAGGTTATGAAAAAAAAAGGAAACATTTTAAAAATAACGTAACATGATTGTCAATGTAATTGTGTTGTCATTGTTATGAGTGTTGCTGTGTTTTATATATATAAAATACACACACACACATATAAACATATATATACATATACATATACACATATATATACATATCTACATATATATATATATATATATATACATATACATATACACATCTACATATCAACATATATATATATACACATATATACACACACACACGGTTTATGGGTGATGATTGTTTTACTCTTTTTATCTTTATTTTATTTTATTGTAGAATCAACTCCTATCTGCGCACAGCAGGGCAGCCGTGGGCGGATGCGTATGGTGTATTCACTCCATGTTATCATGCATTGCGCTGTCAGTGGTATTTTGATAAAAGAATTTGAACAACATATAAGAAGCGTATAAATTATTAAACAGTAAAACATTAACATTTAAGAAGTAAAGTTACATTAAGTACTACTGCAGTGCCTTCGGGTATACCTCATTTTTTGTTTGCCCATTACATGCTTAAATGTATACATTTTTTGGTGCACCTACCTGAGAACACGCGACATATAACCGAGCGTGGGAGAAGCATGGATTTTAAACACGCGTTGAGTTCATCTGCTGGTCTCCCTCGTGGAATAACTGGTAATGTTTGACTAAAATCTACAGCGAGTAAAACGACATTACCTCCTATTTTTTTTTTTACGATCTCTGAGATCTTGCTTTTTTCGGTTCAAGGATTCATAAGCTCTTTTATGTTGTATGGTGTACTTATCCCAAACCATCATCTTTGAATGTTGCAAGACTTTCGCCTTGTATGTAGATCGGGGTAATTACATTCATTGCATTCCTAGTCTGAATCACAATCTGATTGTATGGGTGGTTACCTGGCACTGTAGGGTTGCCACCCGTCCTTTAAAATACGGAATCGTGCCGCGTTTGAGAATGAAATTGCGCGTCCCGTTTTGAATCAATACTGGACGGGATTTATCCCGTATTTTTTTTTTCTTTTTTTTTTTAAAGCAGCGTCTCATGCAAATCATCCCACACGCATTTTATGAAGATGCCTCCTTTCCTACTTTTGATTGGGTAATACTTGATGTCATCGTTAGTTTGATTGGTGTTTTTAACTGTCCACTGAGGAGGGCGTGTCTTTTAAGTAGAGTCTGCAAAGTATTGGCACTGAGATGTGGCGTCAGCGCCATAGTTGAAGCCCCTAACGTTGCGGTCAGCAAGTCGGCTAACATCCGCCATGTGCCGTCTTTCAGTTGCGAGAAGCAGATCATAGAATGGTTGAAACTGTTGCCCGTAACGTTGCGCCACGGCGTGTGGTTCGTTTATACCTCGTGTCTTCTCATTAAACTTTTATCTCGCGAATATGTTATTGCAATCCGCAGCGGGAGCGTTTCTATAAACTTAATTTAAACTTACGTTTTACATCGTGCTTTGTTTCCCTTATGAACATGCTTGTATGCTTAACTCGCTCCGTTCTCAATTGTTTAATTAATTTTTTGCTCTTCGCTGTTTGCGGCTCTTCCTCCATTTCCCCCTACTTCGTTCTTTTATCTCGCGAATATGTTATTGCAATCCTTAACGGGAGCGTTTCAATAAACTGATTGAAAATAGTTTTGCATTTACCTTTTTAGTAAAAGGCGAGCTTTTAAGCCTGAGAAATCACCCCGTAAATGCACACGTTTAATTGGACATGTGTTAATATGTATGGTTACACAGTATTAAAAGACAGTGAACAACGTCAGTTACCTTTGTTCCCGCGTTTGATAAAAGGTGAGCTTTTAAGCCTGAGAAATCACCCCGTAAATGCACACGTTTAATTGCACATGTGTTAATATGTATGCTTACACAGTATTAAAAGACAGTCAAAAATTAACGTCATTTACCTTCGTTCCCGCGTGTGACTCGTGCTGTAAATGTCTTCCTTGTTTTTAGTTCACGTGATTACGTAGGAGGCGTGATGACGCGATACGTGACTCCGCCTCCTCCATTACAGTGTATGGACAAAAAATATGTTCCAGTTATGACCATTACGCTTTGAATTTCGAAATGAAACCTGCCTAACTTTTGTAAGTAAGCTGTAAGGAATGAGCCTGCCAAATTTCAGCCTTCCACCTACACGGGAAGTTGGAGAATTAGTGATGAGTCAGTCAGTGAGTGAGTGAGTCAGTCAGTCAGTCAGTGAGGGCTTTGCCTTTTATTATTATAGATAAAACAAGTATAAATCAGGAAAGAACATCTCAACTACAAACACAATTAACCAGAATATCAAAATGTCAAGTAAAACCACCAGAACGACTCATTGAGACATTTTGAGGATTAAAGGAACATTTTCAATTAAGAAATGCTGAATTCCTTTAACAGTTGTGCTTTTTATACATAGTTTGAATGCTGGATGTATGCCTGAAATGTTCTGGATAGTTCAGTTGTTTGAAGTGATAAAGAATTAAACGTGTGCATTTACGGAGTGATTTCTCAGGCTTAAAAGCTCGCTTTTTATTAAAAAGGTAAATGCAAACTGTTTTCATTCTGAAGGGCACAAACCACGTTAGATTTCAGCCGTTAAACGCGCAAAAATGTCGGTACACCAGATAAATAAGCGCAACATATTATCAGTTGTATTGTATGCTTACAATACATATAGAAATGTGTTAATCGTTAACTAATAGTATCGGATGGTGTTTTTCGACTCGCGCCTTGATTTAAACGATTGCATGTCTTGGTGGGTTTGCGTAGCTTATTGTCAATATCTTTACACCTGTTTTTAAGACTTATTGACTGAAACGGGCTTTCATGAAAAAACTTAGGGCTTTGCTACAGGATACACCCTCCACAAGTTAAGGAAGTAAAAATAACAGGTATATATTTCTGTTTTATTTAAACCTTTTAAGTTTGTATGCATAGCCCCATTTGGCTGTTTAAGTTTTTTTTTTTTTTTCTTCAGTAATATTTAATCTCCTTAAAGAAAAACAACATATGCATTTTACTTTTTTTGTATCTCTTTAGTAATATTTTAGTGTAAAAGGATAACGAGTATTTAAACCTTTTATGTTACTTTATAAAGTTATTTTACATAATGTTGAAAAATTAATAAGAAAGCTACATATTTTGGCAGCTGCTGATTTAATTTTCAATGAAATGAAAAAAGCTCTCCAAGAGAAAACCTCAATGAAGAAGAAACAGTTTGCACTATCTAAAAAGGAGAAACCCTCATTTATAAAGGTTTGCTGCAGATGACTTAACTGAAAATAAATGAATAGTTCCTATGTGTATAATACATATTTATCTATTTTACTTATGCCTTTATTCCAGCAACTTGCAACATCTGAGGTACAATTTGTTACATTACTTTTGTTTTTTGCAGCACAGGCAGGTGAAGTGACTTCCTCAGGGTCACACAGTGGTGTCAGTACCAGGATTTGAACTGACAAGCTCCGGGTTTGCTGAAATATTACTGAAGAATGAAAAAAAACGAAAACGGCCAAATGGGGCTATGCATACAAATGTCCATCCATCCATTATCCAACACGCTATATCCTAAATACAGGAGCCAATCCCTGCCAACACAGGGCACAAGGCAGGAAACAAACCCCGGGCAAGGTGCCAGCCCACCGCAGGGCGCACACACCCACACACACCCACACACCAGAGACAATTTAGAATCGCCAATGCACCTAACCTGCATGTGTTTGGACTGTGGGAGGAAACCAAAGATATGTATATATGTATATGTATATATATGTTTACATAACCTCTTTAACATACTACTTCTCCGCTGCGAAGCGCGGGTATTTTGCTAGTCCCTTATATTTATATAGTGCTTTTCTCGCTACTCAAAGCATTTCCACGCAGGGAGGACCCAAGATGCACAGCCTGAGTCTTCAGTATGTCACGTGCATTTTGTGGCAAATGCACAGAAGGGTATCACTGAATGCCTGGCATGGTTTCGCAAGTTTGTTTTGAAAATTGTTTCTTTAGCCCGGACATCATAACGTCCACGATAGAGGTGTCTCTCTCTTTCAGTCTGCCTTCCTACAAGTGGAGATGTGTTATAATGTCTGTCCTTCTCTGCTCCCGACTCAAGCCACTGAACGGAGGGAGGCGGTCCCTTTTATAATCACCCGGATGTGCTCCAGGTGCCTCCCGATAATCTTCCGCCGGCACTCCCCAGTGTGGTGGAAGTGCCGGCTGTGCACCCGGAAGCACTCCAGGTGTCCCTGGTCGTCTTCCGCCCAGCACTTCCGGGTGTGGTGGAAGTGCTGAGGACCAGGGCTTTCCAGGCATCGGGGCGCCCCCTGGTGGTGACCAAGGGCCCCTATAGGGTTGAGCTTCCAAGCTCTGTACCTGTGGTCCCCAAAGCAACCAGGGCGGTCACCCCCTCATGGTCTGGAGGAGGCGTAATCCCTCCTCCGGTACATCTGGGCATCCCAGCAGGGTGCCACCCCCAGCCGCTTGCCACAACATTGAATCACTTAAAGCAGGGAGGCATAAGTGTCAGCAGGCATAACAGTATACTACAATATACTAGGTTTAGGTTTAGGTTTAGGTTTCTTTATTTAGTCATGTTTACGCAAGAAAACATGATATTTGCCTCTAATAACAGGTAACAGACAGAATGAAATAAAACAGACAAATAGAAATAAGAAAGGTTAAGGTAAGGCAGTTAGATAAAACATATTTACACCAAAAAAAAAAAAAAAAGGTAACAAGATATATATCAAAACCTTAAACATTATATCCGATATTTCTTATTGAAAAGACTTTGAGAATACACCTATACAGCCTTGAACTTCCATCCTCTGTTCCCCTGGATTGTTCTTGGAAAAACCCTCAGTTGCGGCTGTGCTGGTCCATCAGATTTTGACTTTGAGACGTCAACCACAAGATGAGAAACTATGGACCATCAGTAATTTTCAGATTGCTAACAATAAACACATAATGTCAATCTCCCTCTCTGTTACATTCATTTACAGTAGGTACTAACTCTCAGTTCAGCACACAGGAACTAACACATTTTTACACCAAAACCAACATTTACATCAAAATTAAAAATGCAAATAGACATAAAAACCTTCCAAATGGCCTGCATTTATTTGTTAGTGTATACACTACAGCAGCCATTCCTGTTGGCCAACAGTAATGGGGGATACACCGGGCTCCTCCTGCTCTTTGACCTGCTCTGGCTGCCCCTGATTTTCTTCTCTGACAGTGGATACATTTGGCTCCTCTTCCTCATTATTACCTCCTTCTCTGTTTTCCACAGCTTTATAAACACTATCATGATCTTCTATCCCTTTAAGCTCACTACTTGCCTGTTCTCCTCTGCTGGCTTCTTCTTATGGAAGAAATTTGCTCAGTCAATTGCACTTGATTTCCGCTTCATGCAAGTGCAGATTAATTGGCAAAGGCATCATTATTTTATACCTTTAAAACAGATTGAATATATAATTAATGTGAGATACAGCTACATGATATGCTGGCTGGGCAACATGTTATTTAAGCAATGTAGCTAAACCTAGCTTGCCAGGGTACACTACAGAACTAGCTGAAGTTAGCTAAATCAGCGTTATGTTACTTATCATCGCAAGTAGCCACCATTCATGCAAAATCACTACTGAAGAAGTGTTCTGCTTTGTCAGCAGCACTCACAGTATTGTGAAATGAGGAGTGAATGGGAGGACTGAAAGGAAAAGGAAATGTGCGCTCCTGAAATGTAAGTGGTAATGCCGAAACCAACTCCTTCAGAGTTCTGCCTCAGTCAGTTTATTTGACTTTTTAAAGGGCGAAACAGTGCTAGAAGTGGACATACATAAATGCTGTGATCCAAGGCCGCCGAGCTGTGAACTCCTACCATTTGATCGAAGAGCAGTTGTGGTGGTGGTTTGAATATATGTGATGCAAGCCAGTATGCAACTGATAAAAACTGAGACCCCCTAGGGCTGCAAACTGTAGTGGCCAGTGGGGGGGTCAGTATTTCCTGTGCTGCTACCCTTTACCACCACTTGGAGGCACCCCTGCTGTAAGAAGAAACGATGAAGTAACATTTTTATTTACTGCTTTCACTAATCCACAGTTACAATAAGGTATTCTTTTAATATCAGTAATACTGCTTCTTTCATTTATTCTTCTTAGCTGCCTTTTCAGTTTCACAATTCAGTGATACCTGATACAGTATATATTAGCATATTTCTATGTATAGTGTTTATTCTTGTTGTTTTTGAATGCTTATTTTGATTATTGTGTACTGTCTCTAAATTTCTCTTTAAATTTCAAATTTGTTGCCCTACCCTAATGTCACTACTTCTGTGCCCTCCCTCAGGCTGTTTAAATTGGTTGAAAAGGCTCAGGAGTGAGAATCATTTGTTTAAAGGAGTTATTTTGAGTACTGCAGCTTTTGGTGCTGGAATTTTCTGTTTTTTAACTATTTTTGGTTTGTCTCAAGGATTCTAATTTATGGACTGTGATTTGGACTTTGTTTGCTCTGGATTGCCTTTTTGGCAAGTAAATTTTGCTCTTTTTCAAACACTGAAAACAATTTAGTAATGCACATAATACATACAGTATATACTAAGTAATGAATAAACAAAATAATATTAACAAAACTCCATAATTACAATAAACATATGGAAAGTACTTTAGAACAAACAAAGGAGGTACAAAAAAGGAAGATAAGCATCAGCAGGGGAACACACCCAGGCTGAAATATGACACCGAAATAACAAAGCAAATTGTATGGAGTGAGTGACTGCTTATCTATTGACATAAAAGATGTGATATGAGACAAACAAACACAAGGAAGGTGTTCTTAGTTTGTCCTGAATTTCTCTGGAGGTTTTAGATTTTAATAGCTTTTTAGTTTAACCTTTTTCAGTTGAGAGAGATGAAAAGTCTGGGAATTAAAGGAATACTCCATGCAAAAATGATTTCATGTTACTTACCCCATGTAATTTGTAGTGGTGCCAGAGAAAAATGTTTAATCTCATATTTTTGCGGAGAATGGAGATAACAAAGTTTCTGATTGCATGGGACCTAATAGTGACTAACAGTGGACAACAGCAATTGTTGTAAAATGTGTGCAGGAAAAAAAAATCTCTTATGTGTCACCTAACCCACATGTCAGTAATCCAGTCATATACTCAAAATGTGCAAAACACGTGTTTTTTGGTAAAAAAAAAAAAAGTTGACGACTCATCTCTCCCCTTCATTTGTTGGCCAAGAGTCCTGGCTTCGATTCAGAAAGTCTTTTCTGTGATGCTTTAGTTTCCTGTAAATGATTCGTGAATATGACTGGATAGCTGACATGTGAGTTATGCAACACAAGAAACAAGAGAATTTTTTTTGTCTTCCCCAGTGGCATTTTTCATATCACTTGCTGTTGTCCAGCGTTGGTCACTGTTGGGTCTCATTCTATCAGAAACATTGTTCTGTCCTTCACCACCACTTCAAACTACATGGAGTGACTAACATACAAAAATATCATTTTTGGGTGGAGTATTTTTTCAAACACTCAACTCTGCAGCTGTAAGGCAGTGGCGCTAACCAAGTAGCCACCATGTGGCTGATAACATTTAATGATAAGAAAAACAAATTGATAGCTCCAGCAGCTACATTAGAGCTGTGCCAAGATAAATTACACTTTCTATTTGAACCTCTATATTTTTGGTACCTGTATGGTTGCTGTTGTATTTGATTTTATGAATTTTTGATTTATAAGTTGGTTTGAATAAAAAAAAATGAATATAATTGTAAATATTTTAAAGTTAGAATGTAACTAATGTAGATGTTTTTGTGTTTCTCTTATAGATTCAGGTATCACTTCTAATAACAACTATCAGTTTAATGGAGCCATTCTTCTCCTACCTTACTGGTCCCTCACTTGTCTCCATTTTCCTATTCTGTTGCACTGGATTCTTTCATAAAAGGATACAAAATGGACTGCTGTCTGGAGTGGGTGGAGCCAAACCCCCCAAACGAGCTCAAAGAGTCTCCGCCTTTATTTATTCAAGGCTAAGAAGAGAGTATCTGATGTTGGACTCTTCCTGATCTGGTCCGGTGCTGGGGATTGATCTCCTTTCACAGTGGCGTGTCACTCTGAAGCTTTCTTAACTATATTATTGGAATGGTTACTAGCATCATAATGCTTCAATTTTAAAAAAAGGTGTCTTAAGTTTATGTGACACGTGGATGGGTTCAAGTGCTATAATGTCTACTGTATTTATGAACTGACCTATAAAACTGTACAGAAGAAATATTGCTATTATTACTGCTATGTACACTCTTAAAAAATAAAGGTGCCAGAATGGTTCTTCAGCCTGATGCCATAGGGGAACCCTTTTTTGGTTCCCAAAAGATGCATCTGCATGAAGGTTCCAGAAAGAACTTTTGTTTATTTAGATCCAAAACAGGCTTCCATACAGTAAATAACCAGAATTGTGAAATACAAATAAGTCAGGATTTTAAAAGGACTCTTGCTGCATATGTTCAGTAACACAGGCTAGGTTTCCTGGTTTTCTTAATCTGTTAGTGTACTGCTAGGTAGCCCACCATACATTATAGATTTAATTTTTGGCTACATATTAGGGCATTTTTCAAAGCACAAAGGACCAACTTCATATGCAACAAACCCATACCAGAATGAAATGGTGCTTTGTCAAGCAACTTCTACAAAGAACCACACAACCCAGTAAGAACCATGAAGTGCCATTAAAGAAGCCATATTTTAAGAGTGTACACTGTGATGTGCCTCATGTATTAATATTAATATAACTCTATCACCAGATGAAAACGTCTGCTAGTGGTGTATGAGTGAGAATACACTGTTTTCTGGTACTCTCTGGGTATTTCAAGGATGCTCAGAAAAAGAAAGCAAATAAAGCTAAGTATCCCCTGTAACAGTTTTCTGCTCACTGGGCACTTGGTAAACTCAAACTGACTCCATGATGAAAGTCACTTCTATTGAACTGGAATTTCAGCAGGATACACGACAAACCACCCACACCATGGACAAGCAGGTATAGAAAGTCATCCGTTAGCCCGCTTAATTGAATTGTAAGGAGTTGGTGCACATCCCCGCATCCTCATGTTCAAGGCAGGAGTCTACCATTGGCTAGATGATAGTGGAAGTGTTTAATGTTTAGAAATTCAAATTTTGGTGTAAGGATTCTTCTGTTAATCATTATTTTAAAAATTATTATTAGGGCAGTTGTTCAATTAAAAAATGTAATTGCGATTAATCGCACGATTCAAATTTTTAATCAAAATTAACTGCACATAAATTGCAATTTATCGTGTTTCTTTCAAGCATAGTAATGTAACAGAACAACTAGTCAAGAATCTGGGGAAGCAGTTTGACTCAACTTTAAAAGACAACATTGCCATTCAGGAGGCCATCAGAGACATTGAAGCCTGGCTCACCAAGGCTGACAAGTCAGGCCTGCCAGGCAGATTTAAGGTGTGCATTTATCAACATTTCATCCTACCTCGAGTCCTGCGGCCTCTGCTAATTTACGCAGTTCCAGTGACAACAGTTGAGTTTCTCAAAAGGAAGATCAGTGGTTTTCTCCACAGGTCACTGGGCTTCCCCTGCAGCCTCAGCAGCACAGCTCTGTATAGGACCAGTAACAGTTTGCAGTTTCCATTCAGTGGCCTGTTAGAAGATTTTAGGGTTGTATGCACAAGAGAAGCCCTACAGTACAAGGGCTCCAGTGACTGGCAGGTGTCATCAGTGGGCACTGAAGTAAGGACAGGGCAAAAATGGAGGGCAGAGAAAGCAGTGGAGGTGGCAGAGTCACACCCAAGGCAAAAAATGCTAATGGGTACCACAGCAGTTGTCAGAGCACTGGATACTTCCCAAAGACGCAGGTTAGCAAGGCCCAGGGCAAGGAGAGACACCATCTTATCAAGGAAGGGGTTTGAGCAGGTGAACCAGACAGTATGGCTCAGACAGCAGGGAGCGTGGACAAACCTAAATGTCTAGGGCAAAAATGAGACTCCATCCTGTCCTCTGTACTCTGGAAGAGGATCCTTAGAACAGTACCTTAGCAGCAGCCCAACGGCCCTTGGGGAAGGCTGCTACCACTGGCTCCACAACTAGGTGCTCAGAGTGGTTGCTGAAAGCATAGCCATTGCTATCTGGTCCAGTAAGGACCATCATGCTATAAAGAAGATCTCCTTTGAGAAAGTTGGAGACAAACTCTGCCCACAACCATAAACAAAGACAGGCTTACTTTCTACAGTCTCCAACTGGCAGTTGCATGTTGACCTGGATAAGCAGCTGATGTTTCCGCAACATATTGTCATGACATCACTCTAGCCATACATGATCATCATCTAGGAGATGACAAAACACTTCATCATGCTGGAACTCACAGTGACCTGGCAAATGTGTATGGAAGAAGCAAACGAAAAGAGATGCACAAAGTACCAGGAACTGGTGGAGAAGTGCCAGAACTGCAGCCAGTTGCTGGTTGTTCAAGGGATGATATCCAAATACAGTATAAGAAACAAACGTTCACAAGAGACAAGTGTTGGGAAACATTACTTTGAAAAGTAACTTAGTTATATTACTCATTACATGCAAAAAAGTAGCTAAAGATGCTATACTGTAGTTACTTATGTAATAAGTATAAGTTTAATATGTCACTGTGCTCTGTACAAATATATCTTATAAATCTGCCTTTTCCTACCCAAATGCACAGTTGGCACAGAGCCGGATTTAGCACAGGGGCTCATCATATAGAACTGCTAGGCAAGCATTATAATATAAGACAAGACAGACAGACACAACTGAGAAATGGCCAGTCAGACTGAGGACTGTTGTATATTATTTCTGTGTGTCAAACTCAGCATGAAACTGTATCCTCTTTGCCTTGTTTGGAATTGCATGATTCACCTAAATGGGGGCCTGCACATGAAGAAAGAGTATAAAGCCTTGGATCATTGCCTGGCACACCTTTCAAGCTGACGGACAGATGGGAGATAACATCATCCGATCCTGAAAATCCTTCCACTGCAGCAATGAAAATGGCAGACTCTACACATCGGGCCCCCACTCCCAAATTGGGTTCTTGCCATTGGCTTCCTTTGTCTGTTATGCAGCGTAAGCCATCATTACACAAAGCTAAGTTATTTCTCCTATGTGATTTCTTACCACCGTATCACTAAGGGAGGGGTATCACCTTTTTATATTATATCTATATAGATTTGGGTTATTTAACATGCCGTAATCACAAAAGAACTCAGTCCCAGGGAGCTAGCGCACTCTGCTGGATATAACGTATTATAAAATATAATGTGTTACAAACTATGTTTTTCCTTTGCTTCATTTCTTCTTCTAGTAGAAATATGAACCCCATACATGTAATCAAAATAAATCTATTTCCTTGAATGAAGAGTAAAAAGAATATTGCCAATGTCCATTACTACTCCATTCCAGATGAAGAAAGATGATAACATAAAACAGGACAGACTGAAAAAAAAATGTAAATATGGTATGTACCACGGTTATGGATCATGCAGCATAGCCTGATAGGGTTATTATTTAGATGTTTTAAACTGCACATTGTCATAGTATGTATCATTTATAAATCAGAGAGCAATCTTAACCTTCAGCCCAAATGGATGGAATTTTTAGCATGATTAGTTTGCGCTGATTATTGCAGAGTTTTATTGATAACCATATAATACAGGCTAATGTATGCTACAGTAATAACTTACAATTAAATAAACAACATTACCATACCATGTCTGCAGTGGGGGAAGTCTGAGGCAGGTATAAGGAATCAGGCGATTCCACTCTGTGTCATCTGCTCTTACGCTGCTCAGATATATGTAGCACCTGCACCGTGCTGTTTCAGGTCAGACATCCCACAGGACAGGGCTGACCCACTGACATTCTGTCTCCCACTCAGACCAATACCTCGACAGCCTCTTTTATGGGCAGAAAGACATGACCATAGTAATGTTTATAATGCATGTATCGTATTGTTCTGTGAATGTGTGAAGGGTAAAATGTTTGAAGCACGCAGAGCTTATCTGCCTGCAACATAAGCGCACCACAGAAATGAAACTCATTCACTCTGCTTGTAAAACTGTTTTGATTTTAATTATTCTAATGTTATTCTCTGCGCTTGAAGAACTATGTATATATGAAATATGTACAAAAATACTGGACAGATCACGTCGTTTTTTGATTTAATATGGTACGCAGTATTTTATGTTCCAGTACGGGACAACTCATATTATAAGTAACAGATGGCAATTCTACTGGTGTATGTGGATTAAGATCATTACCAAGAAACAGCACAGGAAATGACCAAGAATCGGTGGGTCGCTACTGTTATTAATAGACTTGATTTATTTGGTGCTGCTTCCTTAGCAACATGTGAAGTGTGGTCAAATTAACTGGATTACATTAATGCATTAAAAAGTGTAATCACAAAACTTTTTAACATGTCAAAACATCACCACAAAATATTCCAAAACCTCAATTTAGTTTCCTTTAACGCAAATCGCTTATTTTACTGCTGACATAAGTGTTGTATGACGGTGGCCAATAACTCATAAAGCTGACATGGAGTTAAAGATTTGGTAATTGTTCTTACTTTCATTTCATTTGAACACATTTCTTTAGCTGTTCCCAGTTCATTATTGATGTGGAACGTTCTTTTTGTAACACCACGAGTAGACTAAGTATCCAGCATATTCTGTATCCCAATAAATGGGTCTTTCCCCAAAACACAAAAAGAAGAAAAACGCTGACTCAAAACAATCCTTAAAAACCCTTAAGTGTTATTAAAAAGCAAGGAAGAAACCCACTTGTCAAATGATAATCCAAAAAAGCATTTTAAAAATTGTTTGAAATTTTTTTAACAAAAAACAAATTTCAATAAAGCAAAAGTTGTGCCTAAAAGGCAATCCAGAGCAAGCAAAACCAGTCCATATACTGAACTAGTAAACCATAAAACTAGAAGAAAAGATTAAGAAAACAACAGAAAAACTCACTACTGTCAAACAATGACAAACTCATTGTCAATATGGAGAACATGTGTTATGCCTTGAACTGTGAAAGGCAAACAGTAATGGAGGTGACCAGGAGAAGAAGTGTCAAAACTAGCCAGAAATTCCCATCATATCTTTCATCAGTATTGAATCAGTAACTCAAAATTACATCTTTAAAGAAGAATTTTTTAAGATTAAGATTTTAAGATGTTTAAAATTATTTAAAAAAAAGTAAGCAAAGAGCACTAACACACACACATACACAAAGGATTGTGTTTGCTATTCTGCAAATTCAGATGATGATGATGAATTTTCTAATAACTAAAAATAGATTCTTAGTGGAAAACAAATACAAGAATTTAATTCAGTGACCCAAAAAAGTATTACATTAAATAAATCCTGTAAAAAGAATTTAAAAAATTATCAAATCTTCCATAAATCAAAACAACCTGGCCCTCTGCTTGGAATATATAGACAGAAAGCTGATACTCAATATAAAGGGAACAGGGCACATAACTAAATAAGCTAATATTAAAATAAACAAAATGCATACAATACTAAATAGTTAATAAGCAAAACAATATTGAAACCATAATATTAAAAAGGACAAAATACTTAAAAATATACAAAATAAAAAATAACAAAAAGATCACTGTAGATTAAAGGTACATAAGCAAAAAAAAAAAAGTTATTTCTTGTGTACATGTGAAACTATCTCGTGCTCATGAGATCCTTTTGTGTACGCACACAATAGTTTTTCTGGGATACATGTACCCCTTTGGGGGCTCCGTATATTTCTGGTACACTTGTTCTGCTTCCACAACTTTAACTGTTTCATTGTGCAGCCTATTGGAATTTTGAGATGGAATTCATAGACCTATATTTTAAGCTTTTTCTTGAGAATAAAGGCCTTGTTTGTATGCTTGCAACCTGACATCAGTACTTAATTTTCAAACATCATTTGAAACGAATTCTAGAGACTTGTTTTGGCAAAAGGGTTATGACGACATTGAAGACATGCTTACAAAACTGATGTATATTTGAAAAGATCTTGAGCGCATATGAAAAAAATTTTGTGAACGCGTGAGTCTTTCTTTTTTTTGCTCGTGTTTCTTGGAGGGGCTCTGTAAATTACACTTTGAAGCCATTTTAAAATATGATGGTGATCTTTGACTTTCTGTT
This sequence comes from Erpetoichthys calabaricus, assembly GCF_900747795.2. Taxonomy (NCBI): domain Eukaryota; kingdom Metazoa; phylum Chordata; class Cladistia; order Polypteriformes; family Polypteridae; genus Erpetoichthys; species Erpetoichthys calabaricus. The sequence goes on along the minus strand of NC_041397.2, from coordinate 265,306,982 downwards.
GTCATTGAGCCTGTTTATAATGCCTGTTTTCAGACATGCATCTCCTCGTTTACGTAATATATATATTTATTGCAAAACAGGTCACAAACAATGATAAAGAGTTGGAGCACCACCTTGGTGACCCCATACAATTGGAAGGCTCAAAGCAGAAAAAAAAACATGCAACAATTGCAGGAACGTCTTTGTAGTCACAGAACTGCCTCAGGATGGCAGATTTCTGGGTTATGAGGTCACAAGGCAGGAAGGGGAGGGTCCAGGAGGACAGACATGGAATTGACATCAGAGATGGAATGGCTGTCAATCTTCCATTCTGCAGAGTGAGAAGAAGAGAAGGTATTACAATACATCTCCAACTACTGGTCCGGCGGTTAATACTATCACTAAAGTCCTTAAGCTGTCTTCCATACACATGAGCATGACAACAGGTTATTTATATATATATATATATATATATATATATATATAGCTCAGGCATTCAGTAGTACGATTTCAAAGTTAATGCTATGCTTTTCACCTTTGCAGTTCATACTAATGTTTTTCTCTCCGATGGTGACATCTTGTGGCCTAAATTTCAAACACCTATGCATGTAGACAGTTGAGCCTTCATTTTCATTTTAATGTTTTCCTCAGACATCACATTGAGCTCAGCACCTGTGTCAAGTTTAAATGAAGCAATCATTTTTTTCATTCTGAGACTTTCAAGCCATTTTTTTTCACTTTCTGCCTCTGCAGACACAATTGTTCTGATGTGTGTTTTTATGCTCCCTTTTTATTGCTCCAGTAAATTGTGATTTGCACATCTTCACAAAAATGATGCTTTTTGTAACCTAATTTACATGTTGGATCCTTTCTTATATTTAAGTTTTTGTTCACTTCTGTCAAAGATTTTCTTGTTTTGCGCACCATTTAGCCCTAATTTTATGATTTGTATTTTGTTTGACTCCTCTAATGTTATTCACACTTGAATTTCTTTGTTCGGTGCTTTGGCTCGGCTTGATGTTGTTACCCTTCCAATGCAATTATTAGTCTTGATTGTAGTGATGGGCAAAATGATTCACATGAATATTTTGATTTGCAAAAAAAAAAAAAATTATGAAATTTGTGCCATTGACACAAGAAGAAAAGTGTTTAGTCCTGTCTGAAAGGGTTTATAGGCAGTAATCCCACATGCTTCTATCTGTCATTTAGTATTTAAATAATGATCTCTAGTAAAAATAAATACATACATAAAACCCAAACAAAAACACAGGACTCATTTCCTGAAACATGCAGACATTTTGTTGTGCATTAGCCATGTGTTGTGGTTGTCAATCACTGTCCTACAGACGTATCTGAGACTGAAAACAAACTCAAAGCTTCGCCGCCCATGGAGCGTGCATACCATCAAACTCATCTGAAGGAATCAAGAGACAAGAAGCATAGTTGCTAAGTTACAGCCAACCAATGCGATTATTTTTCCAGTGAAAAAAACTACATGATGGGATGTTCTGTGTTTTCTCATGAAAAGTGATGCAGCATGTTGTAATTATAAAAAACACACGGCACTCCTCAATGGGAATGTGAACAAGAGGCCTACATTGAATTAATTTTACTGGCGCGCAGGCAACTACCTGCAGTTATGTTTTGTCCAGAGTACCTTCCCTGGCTTGTTTTTATATTCCCTTTCTTTGTCTTTTTAGTTCATTTTTCATTTTCTTGAATTATTTAGTATGGTGACTGCTGTTAATATTGCTCTATTCATTTATATGTTTAATATATTATTATTTTATATATTATTGTGTTTGTTATATTTAAACATATGTATGCGCTGATTCTTTAAAACTCTTTGTCTTCCCTGTGTTTTGTGGGTGTTTTCCCAAGAGATGGGGCTACCTGTCAATCACAGTTGAAGGGCTACTCCCAGCCCTGTAAAGGCTCATGGGTAATGCAGTCCCACACTGCTCATTGTAAATGTGCTTGGTGAGTTCTCATTTAGTTGTTTCTTTTTATTTATGAACATTTATTTTATTTTATTTATTTATTTATGACTTCTGCTACTGTTTTACTGATTTTGATTTCTATTTTTTTGTGTTGGGCCTTATTGCCTTTCAACCGATACTTTTTGCCTCCTTTTTGATATTTTTGAGTATTTTGTTATTTTTATAATCCTTGTTAATGAATCCTCTTTTATGAAGATTCTGATGGGATTTGTCTCTTTGCAAACAGGAGTTTCATGGTACTCCCTCTTGTGAGACATACTTTCAGATTGCCTTTTGCATTTGGAATTCTAAAAGTCTGATCTCCATTTTCAGGCCTGGACAGGCCTGGCCTCCTAATTTCCTAGGGTGAGACCTAGTTTTGGGCTGGTCAGTTAAGTTTTTAGCCTGTTTTCTTTGAAGGCCTCGCCTATTTTTGCACTTTGGGTGTCAGAATCAGAACAACTTCATTCTGCACCCAGGGAAAAGAACTCAGTTAAATACAAAAGTGTGAACCAGGCCATATGAAGCAATAGTCCTTATTTTCCACAGAACACACACAGAAAAACTACTTTAAATTCAGATACAGAGACTCATCTGGTGCACAGCCACCCTGACATTACCTTGGTAAAATTGGGAATTCATTTGCAACTTGATGATGGCAAGCTGTCTAGCCCTTGTAGAAGCAAAGTGGTCCCAGATCATGCAGCCCCTTGCACCATTCTTCATCATGTTTTCATGCTGATATTCAGTGCCCTTTTTATCACCATTTATACTGCTGCATATTCTTCCTGAACCTCTTACTTTCATTAGTCAACAAAACATTTTCCCAGTGGCATTGTGGAGTGTTAAGATTGTCTTTGGCAAATGTCAGATGTGCTGTGAATTTTCTTTGAGTGCACCAGTTTTCTCCTTGGATGTCTTGTCACTGTCCTGTCATTGACACCATGCTTATTAAATTTTTTGTGTATGGTAGACTCATAGGTAGAGATGTTCACCTGTTCCAATGATTCTTTCAAGCCTTTAACTGTTACCCTAGGGTTCTTTTTTACCTCATTGAGCATTGTGCCTTTCCATTCATCTTGGCTGGGTACCCACATCTAGATATGACAACCACAGTACAAAATTATCTCCATTATACACAATTTGTCTGTGGACTGATGAATATCAGAACTCTTTGAAATTACTTTGGAACTCTTTCTAGCTTTATGAAAGTCAAAAATCATTCATAATATATCTTCTGAGATATTTTTTTTTGCGAGGCATACTTCACAGCAGACGATCCTTGTGAATAGCAAATTCAGAGTGTCTGGGTCTTTTTTTATAAGTGTCCTGGTGTGCTATATCTGCACTTTTTTTTAAATAATAGATGCCTATATTTTCATTATATTTTGCTCAGACAAACAAGATTAACTAAACTTACAGGGACAAATAACATCAAAGCATCTTCTCTTCCTGAATTGTACCCGTAGTCTATCTCCTTAAAACATCTGTGTAAATAAACCAGAAGACCAGAAAACAGCTGTGATGCTGTGATCAACAGCTGTTGATTACTTTATGGAGAATGGAGATGCATAAAAAATCAAAAACTTTGAGCAAAGCCATCCATCATACGGACAGCCAGTCAATCAAACTTGTGTAATACCACATGTCCCAAAGTCCCATGTGGAATTTTAACAAAAATATGGCTTCCTGGTAGACCAAAAACAGCAACGACAAAAAAGAACCTTGACATTCTTCGTAAGCTTTACTTAAAGACTATATATATCAAGACTTTGATGACTATATTTTCTTTTATACTTTCTTCTACTTGTATCATTATCTATACTAATAAAAGGCAAAGCCCTCACTGACTCACTGACTGACTGACTGACTGACTGACTGATTCACTCATCACTAATTCTCCAACTTCCAGTGTAGGTAGAGAAGGCTGAAATTTG